>NW_026294754.1:2190771-2245401 GCF_026119805.1 Tympanuchus pallidicinctus | reverse complement strand
CATGGTTGGGGTCATGGTTAGGATTAGGGTCGGGGTCATGATTGGGGTCATGGTTAGGATTAGGGTCAGGGTGATGGTTGGGGTCATGGTTAGGATTAGGGTGGGGTCATGGTTGGGGTCATGGTTAGGATTAGGGTCAGGGTCGTGGTTGGGGTCATGGTTAGGATTAGGGTCGGGGTCATGGTTGGGGTCATGGTTAGGATTAGGGTCGGGGTCATGGTTAGGATTAGGGTCAGGGTCATGGTTGAAGTCATGGTTAGGATTTGGAGTGGGGTCATGGTTGGAGTCATGGTTAGGATTAGGGTCAGGGTCATGGTTAGGATTACGGTCGGGGTCTTGGTTGGGGTCGTGATTAGGATTAGGGTCAGGGTTGATCTTAGGGTCAGGGCAGGGCCTGCACTGGGGTTAGAGTTGAGCTCAGGCTCGGGGTGACCCCACACTTTGCCTTACAGAAGTCGGTCCTGGCCGCGCTCTACAGCTCCGAGGGCTCCGTGATGGAGGTGAGGCCCTCCCCCCCCCCCCCCGCTCTGGGGACACCGCGGTGGCTCTCAGCACAGGGCTCTTTTTGGGGCTGTCCCCATCCCCACATCCCACTGTTGGCCGTTGGCCCCTTTTCCCCCCGCAGCGGCACCACTTTGCCCAGGCCATCGCCATCCTCAACAGCCAGGGCTGCAACATCTTCGACCACTTCTCCCGCAAGGTGAGACCCCCCCCCCGTCTGACCCTCATCACCCCGTGTCCCCCCCCCCAAAAAAAGCCACCCCACGTCCCACCTCGCCCCCCATATCCCATCCCGTGTCCCTGCAGGACTACCAGCGCATGCTGGACCTCATGCGGGACATCATCCTGGCCACCGACCTGGCCCACCACCTACGCATCTTCAAGGACCTCCAGAAGATGGCAGAAGGTGATGCTGGGCTGGTGGCACCCCTCGTGTCGTGTCCCCTTGTCCCCATGAGGCTTTGTCACCTCGTCTGGATCGCATTCGCCTGTGTCGTGCCCTCGTTGGGTTGTGCCGTGTTCCCTGTCTCCGTTGGGTCGTGTCGTGTCGCCTTGTCCTTGTTGGGTTGTGTTGCGTCCCCCCTGGGTTGTGTCGTGTCCCCATTGGGTTGCATCATGTCCCTTTGTCCCCATTGGGTTGTGTCATGTCCCCTGGTCCCCCTTTGGGTTGGTATTGTGTCCCCTTTGGGTTGTGCCATGTCCCCTGTCTCCGTTGGGTCGTGTTGTGTCGCCCTGTCCTCGTTGGGTTGTGTCGTGTCCCCATTGGGTTGTGTTGTGTCCCCTTGTCCCCATTGAATTGCGTGGCATCGCCATGGGATTTTGTCATGTCCCCTGGTCCCCTTTGGGTTGGTATTGTGTCCCCTTTGGGTTGTGCCATGTCCCCTATCTCCATTGGGTTGTGTTGTGTCACCTTGTCCCCCGTGGGTTGTGTCGTGTCCCCTTGTCCCCGTTGAGTTGTGCTGTGTCCCCATTGGGTTGTGTCATGTCTCCTTGTCCCCGTTGAGTTGTGTGGCATCCCCGTGGGGTCTTGTCATGTCCCCTGGTCCCCACTGGGTTGTGTTGTGTCCCCTTGTCCCCATTGGGATGTGTTGCATCCCCATTGGGTTGCGTCATGTCCCTTTGTCCCCATTGGGTTGTGCTGTGTCCCCATTGGGTTGTCATGTCTCCTTGTCCCCGTTGAGTTGTGTGGCATCCCTGTGGGGTCTTGTCATGTCCCCTGGTCCCCATTGGGTTGTGTCGTGTCCCCATGTGTCACGTCCCCTTGTCCCCATTGGGTTGTGCCACGTCCCCTTGTCCCCATTGGGCTGTGTCACATCCCCTTGTCCCCACTGGGCTGTGCCACGTCCCCTTGTCCCCTTTGGGTTGTGTTGTGTCCCCTTGTCCCCATTGGGTTGTGCCACGTCCCCTTGTCCCCATTGGGTTCTGCCATGTCCCCTTGTCCCCATTGGGCTGTGTTGTGTCCCCTTGTCCCCATTGGGTTGTGCCACATCCCCTTGTCCCCACTGGGCTGTGCCACGTCCCCTTGTCCCCATTGGGTTGTGTTGTGTCCCCTTGTCCCCACTGGGCTGTGTCACATCCCCTTGTCCCCATTGGGTTGCTGGCTTTGGGGCACTGAGCTGCATCCCTTGGGCTCGCTGTTGAGCTGCTCAGGGGACTCCCCACACCAAGGCTGGGAGGTGGCACAGGGCTTTGACCCCATGGGGACACAGGGGGGCTGTGGGGTCCCCTCCCGAACCCCCCGCCCTCCATCTGCCCCTCATCCTCCCCCCAGTGGGCTACGACCCCAAGAACAAGCAGCACCACAGCCTGCTGCTCTGCCTGCTGATGACGTCCTGCGACCTCTCCGACCAAACCAAAGGCTGGAAAACCACCAGGAAAATCGCAGTGAGTCCCGCGGGGCTGCGCTCCAACCCCCCCCCAACCCCCAAACCCCCCCCCATAACCTCCCCCCCCTCCCCTGACCTCGTGCACCCAGTGGGAAACCCACAGGGCAGCCCCATAGGGCTTCTCCCGCACGCATCCTGCGAGCCGCGCGCCCCATGGCGATGGATCCATAGGGTGGGCAGATGGGGAAGCAGGGCGGTGTGGGGGGGGGACATTTGGGGGTGTGGGACCCCCCGTGTGACAGCCTGTCCCCCTCAGGAGCTGATCTACAAGGAGTTCTTCTCCCAAGGAGACCTGGTAGGTGCCGTGGGGGTGAAGCTCTGCATTCATTTGGGGGGAGGGGGGCACAGGTGAAGCGGTCCGGCACTGACCCCCCCCCCCCCTCAACCCCCCACCCCAAATATTTTTGCTGGTCCTATAGGAGAAAGCCATGGGCAACCGCCCGCTGGAGATGATGGACAGGGAGAAAGCCTACATCCCTGAGCTGCAGATCAGCTTCATGGAGCACATCGCCATGCCCATCTACAAGTGAGGGCCCAAAGGGGGACTGCAAGCTGGGGGGGGGGGACACGACCCCATGGCCCTATGGCATCCCATAGTGTTATAATAGGGACACGACCCCATGGCCCTATGGCATCCCATAGTGTTATAATAGGGACACGACCCCATGGCCCTATGGCATCCCATAGTGTTATAATAGGGACACGACCCCATGGCCCCCATTGATCCCATAGTGTTATAATAGGGACACGACCCCATTGCCCCCATTGATCCCATAGTGTTATAATAGGGACACGACCCCATGGCCCTATGGCATCCCATAGTGTTATAATAGGGACACGACCCCATGGCCCTATGGCATCCCATAGTGTTATAATAGGGACACGACCCCATGGCCCTATGGCATCCCATAGTGTTATAATAGGGACACGACCCCATGGCCCTATGGCATCCCATAGTGTTATAATAGGGACACGACCCCATGGCCCCCATTGATCCCATAGTGTTATAATAGGGACACGACCCCATGGCCCCCATTGATCCCATAGTGTTATAATAGGGACACGACCCCAATGCCCCCATTGCCCCCATTGCCCCCATTGCCCCTATTGCCCCCATTGCCCCCCTTGCCCCCATTGCCCCCCTTGCCCCCATTGCCCCCATTGCCCCTATGACCCTCATTGCCCCCGTTGCCCCCCTTGCCCCCCTTGCCCCCCTTGCCCCCCTTGCCCCCATTGCCCCCATTGCATGCCATGGCTCTGGGTTGGGATGGAGATTCATTCCCATTGCCCCTATTGCATCCCATAGTGTTATAATATGGACACGACCCCATTGCCCCCACTGATCCCATAGTGTTGGGATGGGGACACGTTCCTATTGTCCCCATTGCACCCAATGTCTCTGGGCTGGGGACATGACCCCATTGTCCCCATTGCACCCCATACTTTTGGGATGGGAACACATTCCCATTGCCCCCATTGCCCCCCTTGCCCCCATTGCCCCCATTGCCCCCATTGCCCCCATTGCCCCCATTGCCCCCATTGCCCCCATTGCCCCTATGACCCTCATTGCCCCCATTGCCCCCCTTGCCCCCCTTGCCCCCATTGCCCCCATTGCATCCCATGGCTCTGGGTTGGGATGGAGATTCATTCCCATTGCCCCTATTGCATCCCATAGTGTTATAATATGGACACGACCCCATTGCCCCCACTGATCCCATAGTGTTGGGATGGGGACACGTTCCTATTGTCCCCATTGCACCCCATACTTTTGGGATGGGAACACATTCCCATTGCCCCCATTGCCCCTATGACCCTCATTGCCCCCATTGCCCCCATGGCATCCCATGGCTCTGGGTTGGGATGGAGATTCATTCCCATTGCCCCCATTGATCCCATAGTGTTGGGATGGAGACACGTTCCCATCGTCCCCATTGCACCCCATGGCTCTGGGTTGGGCCAGGCTCCCATTCCCATCTCCCCACTTCACCCCACAGCTCAGCGCTGCCTTGCAGCCCCCCCAGTGCTTTTCCAACGTTGGGGTTTGGGCCCCCCGGTGCCTTTTTCCCCCCATAGGTTGCTGCAGGATCTCTTCCCCAAAGCCTCGGAGCTCTACGAGCGCGTCGCCAGCAACCGGGAGCAGTGGACCAAAGTGTCCCACAAATTCACCATCCGGGGGCTGCCCAGCAACAACTCCCTGGACTTTTTGGATGAGGACTACGACCCACAGACCCCAGACCCACAGATGAACGGGTGCCTGGATGCTGAGGGGCACCCAGAGTCCGGGGCAGAGTGAGGATGGCATTGGGGGGGGGGACGACACAAGGGTTGGGGATGGGACGAGGTGATGATGGGGTGCGATCCGTGCCCCTGTGCCACCCGTGGGACGACGTCCCCTCTGTGTCACCACAGCCCCAGCCATGGTGGCGCTTGGGGACAGCAGTGTCCACATGGGGGATGTTTTTTTGGGGCTCCCCAATGCTGCTGTCCCCTGGAATGGGGCCACGTTGTGGGGCAGGCGATGGGGAGAGATTTGGGGGGGGGGGGGATGGGATGGGTTGGGGACAACCCACAGCTTCTGGAGGGTGGGGGGCTGGGGGCTGTGCTCCTGGGGGCAGCAGCGATGGGGGGGGACCTCCAGAACCCTTTTGGGGTGGCAGGTCGGGTGTCCCATTGGCTGTCCCAATCCTGCAGAGCCCTGCAAAGGATGGGGGGGGGGGGATCTGGGGGCTCCCGGTTCGGGATCTGTGGGTCCAGGTGAGCTGGATGCAGGTGGTGGCAGTGATTCCTGGTCGCCGTGCACGGACCCTGTTGGTGTGCCATCGTCCCATCAGCTGCCATGCATGGGCACTGCCATCCCATCGGGGTCCCCCCCAGTCCTACAGACCCCCATGCATGGGCACTGCCATCCCATCGGGGTCCCCCAATCCTACAGACCCCCATGCATGGGCACTGCCATCCCATTGGGGTCCCCCAATCCTACAGACCCCCATGCATGGGCACTGGCATCCCGTTGGGGTCCCCCAATCCTACAGACCCCCATGCATGGGCACTGCCATCCCATTGGGGTCCCCCCAATCCTACAGACCCCCATGCATGGACACTGCCATCCCGTTGGGGTCTCTGTGCTCCTACAGACCCCCATGCATGGACACTGCCATCCCATTGGGGTCCCCCAATCCTACAGACCCCCATGCATGGGCACTGGCATCCCGTTGGGGTCCCCCCCAGTCCTACAGACCCCCGCCATCCCATTGGGGTTCTGCTCCTACAGACCCCCATGTATGGACACTGCCATCCCATCGGGGTCCCCCCAATCCTACAGACCCCCATGCATGGACACTGGGGTCTCTGTGCTCCTACAGACCCCCATGCATGGGCACTGCCATCCCGTTGGGGTCCCCCCCAATCCTACAGACTCCCAAACATGGGCACTGACATCCCATTGAGGTCCCCCCCAGTACTACAGACCCCCGCCATCCCATTGGGGTTCTGCTCCTACAGACCCCCATGTATGGGCACTGCCATCCCATCGGGGTCCCCCCAATCCTACAGACCCCCATGCATGGACACTGGGGTCTCTGTGCTCCTACAGACCCCCATGCATGGACACTGCCATCCCATTGGGGTCCCCCCCAATCCTACAGACCCCCATGCATGGACACTGGGGTCCCTGTGCTCCTACAGACCCCCATGCATGGGCACTGACATCCCGTTGGGGTCCCCCCAATCCTACAGACCCCCATGCATGGACACTGGGGTCTCTGTGCTCCTACAGACCCCCATGCATGGACAATGCCATCCCATTGGGGTCCCCCCCCAATCCTACAGACCCCCATGCATGAACACTGGCATCCCATTGGGGTTCTGCTCCTACAGACCCCCATGCATGGGCACTGACATCCCATTGGGGTCCCCCCAGTCCTACAGACCCCCATCTATGGACACTGCCATCCCACTGGTATCCCCCTGCTCTACAGACCCCCACATATGGACACTGCCATCCCATGGTGACCCCTTCAGCCCTATTGATTGCTGTGTATGGACGCTGCCATCCCATTGCGTTTCCTCGGTCCTACAGGCACTGCCATCCCATTGTGCTCCCCTTGGTCCTATCGAATGCTCTGTATGGACGCTGCCATCTTCCTACGGTCCCTCTGACCCCAAAGACCACCATGCATCGCCCCTGCTAACGTCCCCTTGACCCCACCACCCCACAGGCCACCATGCATGGCCCCTTCCATGGTCCTCTGATCCCAAAGACCACCATGCATTGATTTTGGTGACCTGCCCACGTCCTTCTGGCCCTGCTGACCACCATGCATGGCCACTTCCTCCCTCCCACAGGTCCTCTGATCCCAAAGACATGCATTGATTTGGGTGACCTCCCCACGTCCTTCTGGCCCTACAGAAACCATGCATGGCCACTATCAGCATCCCATCCACCTTTCTGTCCTACAAACCACCATGCATGAACTTTGGCGGACTCTCCAAGACCTTCTCACCCTACTGACCACCATGCATGGCCCCTTCCACCCTTCCATGGTCCTCTGATCCCAAAGATCACCATGCATTGATTTTGGTGACCTCCCCACGTCCTTCTGGCCCTACTGACTGCCATGCATGGCCACTATCAGCATCCCATAGGCCTTTCTGTCCTACAAACCACCATGCATGAACTTTGGCGGACTCTCCAAGTCCTTCTCACCCTGCTGACCACCATTCATGGCCCCTTCCACCCTTCCATGGTCCTCTGATCCCAAAGACATGCATTGATTTTGGTGAGCTGCCCACGTCCTTCTGGCCCTACACAGCACCATGCATGGCCACTATCAGCATCCCATCCACCTTTCTGCCCTACAAACTACCAAGCATTGATTTTGGTGACCTCCCCACATGCTTCTCACCCTGCTGACCACCATGCATGACCCCTTCCACCCTTCCACAGTCCTCTGATCTCAACTACCGCCACGAATGGACTTTGGTGAGCTCCCCACGTCCTTCTGGCCCTGCTGACTGCCATGCATGAATCGTGGTGGCCTTTGTGGTCCCTGTGGTGGCCACGCGCGGCCCCTCCAAGTCTCCTACGGCCCCCACCCCGCTGACTGTTGGGTCCCCATCCCTCGAGGTGCCCAGTTGGCCCCAAATCCCCAAATGCTGCAACGACGATTCGTCCGCTTCGGTGTGAGAGTCAACGGGGTTCCCCCCAAAGCCACTGTGGGGCCACGTCCGTTCTGCCTTACCTCCTTGGAGATGCCTTCAGAGAGACGCTTTGTACGGCCCCGCTTCGTGCCCCCACTGCTTCACCCCCGACCTTCCCACGGGGCGGGAAGGACCCCAAAGGCAACAAAAAACAAAACCAACCCCAAAAGGATACAGGAAAAAGCCAGCGCGGTGTTCGCCCCATCGCCAGCACCGACCTTCATCCGCGCCGCGTCCCCAGTCGTGGGGAGGGGGCTGCGTGCGCTCAGCTCCTTGCCCACCTCGCCATGGTTTCGAGAGGCGAGAAACCACGTTTCAAGGCGCCGTGGTTCGGACGGAGCTCCCCAAGCCGGCGCCAGCTCCGGCCCCGTGGCGGAGACGCGGGTCGGTGACGCACAGCCGCGTGTCCCCTCGGTGTCGGGGTGGTGGCAGACCCCCAAAGCCCGCTGTGTGCCGCCCTGTGCCTCGCGTGCACCCCGCAGCTTCTGTGGTTGCGCCGCGCTCGGCTCCGACGGGGCTGAGCTGGAGCGGTTCTGTCCTCCTCTTCCTCTTCTTTGGCATTTCCTTTCCTGATTGGTTTTTTTGTTTGTTTGTTTGATTTTGGTTGGTTGGGTTTTTTGTTTGGTTTTTTTTTTTTTTTTTTTGGTATTTTTTTGTATTTTTTTTTCTTTTTTTTTTTTTGGTGGTGGGTTTTGGTTTTCCTAATAAATTTCGTACGTCGATCTCTGGCGGTGGTGGAGGCGCACTGTGAGTCGTCCTGGGGAGCCAGGGGGACACCAAGGGGTTCCCAATGCCATCGGGTGGCACCAAGGGGTCTTCAATGCCATGGGGTGGCACCAAGGGGTCCCCAACGCCATTTGGTGGCACCAACGGGTTCCCGATGTCGTGGGGTGGCAACAAGGAGTCACCAACGCTATGGAGTGGCACCAAGGGGTTCCCAACACCATTGGGCGGCACCAAGGGGTCTTCAATGCCATAGGGTGGCACCAAGGGGTTTTCAATGCCATGGGGTGGCACCAGGGGGTTTTCCATGCCTTGGGGTGGCACCAAGGGGTTCTCAGTGTCATGAGGTGGCAACAACGGGTCACCAACACCATGGGGTGACACCAAGGGGTTCTCAATGCCATGGATGTTAACAAGGGGTTCCCAATGCTATGGAGTGGCAACAAGAGGTCCCCAACGCCATGGGGTGGCAAGAAGGGGTCCCCAACGCCATAGAGTGGCACCAAGGGGTCTTCAATGCCATGGGGTGGCACCAAGGGGTCCCCAACACCATTTGGTGGCACCAAAGGGTTCCCAATGTCGTGGGATGGCAACAAGGAGTCACCAACGCTATGGAGTGGCACCAAGGGGTTCTCAATGCAATAGGATGGAACTAAGAGGTCCCCAACGCCATGGGGTGGCACCAAGGGGTCTCAATGTTTTAGGGTGGCAACAAGGAGTCACCAATGCTATGGAGTGTCTCCAAGGGGTTCTCAATGCCATAGGGTGGCAACATGGGGTCCCAAACACCATCAGGCGGTACCAAGGGGTTCTCTATGCCATGGGGTGGCACCAGGGGGTTTTCAAAGCCTTGGGGTGGCACCAAGGGGTCAGCAATGCCTTGGGGTGGCAACAAGGGCTTCTCAATGTCATGAGGTGGCAACAAGGGGTCCTCAACGCCATGGGGTGGCACCAAGGGGTCCCTAACATCATGGGGTGGCACCAAGTGGTCTCAATGTTTTAGGGTGGCAACAAGGAGTCACCAATGCTATGGAGTGTCTCCAAGGGGTTCTCAATGCCATGGAGTGGCAACAAGGGGTCACCAACACCATCGGGTGGCACCAAGGGGTTCCCAATGTTGTGGGATGGCAACAAGGAGTCACCAATGCTATGGAGTCTCTCCAAGGGGTTCTCAATGCCATAGGGTGGCACCGAGGGGTTCTCAATGCCATGGGGTGGCACCAGGGGGTTTTCCATGCCTTGGGGTGGCACCAAGGGGTTCTCAATGTCATGAGGTGGCAACAACGGGTCACCAACACCATGCGGTGACACCAAGGGGTTCTCAATGCCATGGATGTTAACAAGGGGTTCCCAATGCTATGGAGTGGCAACAAGAGGTCCCCAACGCCATGGGGTGGCAAGAAGGGGTCCCCAACACCATCGAGTGGCACCAAGGAGTCTTCAATGCCATGGGGTGGCACCAAGGGGTTCCCAATGCCATTTGGTGGCACCAATGGGTTCCCAATGTCGTGGGATGGCAACAAGGAGTCACCAAGGCTATGGAGTCTCTCCAAGGGGTTCTCAATGCAATAGGATGGAACTAAGAGGTCCCCAATGCCATTGGGTGGCACCAAGGGGTCTCAATGTTTTAGGGTGGCAACAAGGAGTCACCAGTGCTATGGAGTGTCTCCAAGGGGTTCTCAATGCCATAGGGTGGCAACAAGGGGTCCCCAACGCTATGGGGTCCCCCAACGGGTCTCACTGTTTTAGGGTGGCAACAAGGAGTCACCAAGGCTATGGAGTGTCTCCAAGGGGTTCTCAATGCCATGGATGTTAACAAGGGGTTCCCAATGCTATGGAGTGGCAACAAGAGGTCCCCAACGCCATGGGGTGGCACCAAGGGGTTCTCAATGCCATGGGGTGGCACCAAGGGGTTCCCAATGTCATGGGATGGCAACAAGGAGTCACCAACGCTATGGAGTGTCTCCAAGGGGTTCTCAATGCCATAGGGTGGAACTAAGAGGTCCCCAACGCCATGGGGTGGCACCAAGGGGTCTCAATGTTTTAGGGTGGCAACAAGGAGTCACCAATGCTATGGAGTGTCTCCAAGGGGTTCTCAATGCCATGGAGTGGCAACAAGGGGTCACCAACACCATCAGGTGGTACCAAGGGGTCCCCAGTGCCATGGGGTGGCACCAGGGGGTTTTCAATGCCATGGGGTGGCAACAAGGGGTTCTCAGTGTCATGAGGTGGCAACAACAGGTCACCAACACCATGGGGTGACACCAAGGGGTTCTCAATGCCATGGATGTTAACAAGGGGTTCCCAATGCTATGGAGTGGCAACAAGGGGTCCCCAACGCCATGGGGTGGCACCAAGGGGTCTTCAATGCCATGGGGTGGCACCAGGGGATTTTCAATGCCTTGGGGTGGCACCAAGGGGTTCTCAATGCCATGGAGTGGCAACAACGGGTCACCAACACCATGGGGTGACACCAAGGGGTCCCCAATGCCATGGATGTTAACAAGGGGTTCCCAATATCATTGGGTGGCAACAAGAGGTCCCCAACACTATAGGATGGCACCAAGGGGCCCCCAACGCCATGGGGTGGCAACAAGAGGTCCCCAACACTATGGGGTGGCACCAGGGGATTCTCAATGCCATGGGGGGGAACCAAGGGGTCACCGACGCCATTGGGTGGCACCAGGGGGTTCTCAATGTCATAAGGTGGAACCATAGGGTTGTCAGTGCCATTGGGTGGCAACAAGGAGTCCCCAATGCCATGGGGTGGCACCAACGGGTTCCCGATGTCGTGGGGTGGCACCACGGGGTCCCCAATGCCATGAGGTGGCACCAAGGGGTTCTTGCAACCCCCCTGCAAACACAGACAGGGCGATGCATGAGCAGACACGCAAAGGAGCTGCATGCATATGCACTGTGTGCAGACAGGCATGCAAAGGAGCTGCATGCACACACTCACTATATGCACACACACACGCAAAGGAGCTGCATGCATACACACAGACCTGCAAAAGAGCTGCACGCATGCACTCACTACGTGCAAACACACATGCAAAGGAGCTGCATGTATTTGCACTCACAGCATGCACACACAGACCTGCAAAAGAGCCGCATGCACGCGCACACAATATGCACACAAGCATGCAAGGGAGCTGCATGCATGCACACAGACCTGCAAAAGAGCTGCATGCATGCACTCACTACATGCACACACACACACAAGGGAGCTGCATGCACGCACACTGACCTGCAAAAAAGGTGCATGCACGCTCACTACATGCACACACAAGTGCAAAGGAGCTGCATGCACGCACACTGACCTGCAAAAGAGCTGCACGCATGCACTCACTACATGCGCACACACACAGGAGCTGCATGCACGCACACATACCTGCAAAAGAGCTGCATGCATGCACTCACTACATGCGCACACACAGGAGCTGCATGCACGCACACAGACCTGCAAAAGAGCTGCATGCATGCACTCACTACATGCGCACACACAGGAGCTGCATGCACGCACACTGACCTGCAAAAGAGCTGCATGCATGCACACAGACCTGCAAAAGAGCTGCATGCATGCACTCACTACATGCGCACACACAAGAGCTGCATGCACGCACACTGACCTGCAAAAGAGCTGCATGCATGCACTCACTACATGCGCACACACAGGAGCTGCATGCACGCACACAGACCTGCAAAAGAGCAGCACGCATGCACTCACTACATGCACACACACACAGGAGCTGCATGCATGCACACAGACCTGCAAAAGAGCTGCATGCACGCACATTGACCTGCAAAAGAGCTGCACGCATGCACTCACTACATGCACACACACAGGAGCTGCATGCACGCACACTGACCTGCAAAAGAGCTGCATGCATGCACTCACTACATGCACACACACAGGAGCTGCATGCACGCACACTGACCTGCAAAAGAGCTGCATTCATGCACTCACTACATGCGCACACACAGGAGCTGCATGCACGCACACTGACCTGCAAAAGAGCTGCATGCATGCACTCACTACATGCGCACACACAGGAGCTGCATGCATGCACACTGACCTGCAAAAGAGCTGCATGCATGCACACAGACCTGCAAAAGAGCTGCATGCATGCACTCACTACATGCGCACACACAAGAGCTGCATGCACGCACACTGACCTGCAAAAGAGCTGCATGCATGCACTCACTAATGTGCACACACACAGGAGCTGCATGCACGCACACTGACCTGCAAAAGAGCTGCACGCATGCACTCACTACATGCGCACACACAGGAGCTGCATGCACGCACACAGACCTGCAAAAGAGCAGCACGCATGCACTCACTACATGCACACACACACAGGAGCTGCATGCATGCACACAGACCTGCAAAAGAGCTGCATGCACGCACATTGACCTGCAAAAGAGCTGCACGCATGCACTCACTACATGCACACACACAGGAGCTGCATGCACGCACACTGACCTGCAAAAGAGCTGCATGCATGCACTCACTACATGCACACACACAGGAGCTGCATGCACGCACACTGACCTGCAAAAGAGCTGCATTCATGCACTCACTACATGCGCACACACAGGAGCTGCATGCACGCACACTGACCTGCAAAAGAGCTGCACGCATGCACTCACTACATGCGCACACACAGGAGCTGCATGCATGCACACTGACCTGCAAAAGAGCTGCATGCACGCACATTGACCTGCAAAAGAGCTGCACGCATGCACTCACTACATGCACACACACAGGAGCTGCATGCACGCACACTGACCTGCAAAAGAGCTGCATGCACACTCACTGAACGCGCACACAGACACACACTGCGCATGCGCACCGAACGGAGCCGCGCGCATGCGCAGTGCCGCTCGCCCCCCCCTTTCCCGCTCTCTCCGCTAGGCGGCGTCGTTCCCGCCTTTTCCCGCCCCTCCCCCCCCCCCCCCCATTTTTTTCTCCTCACACAACCGCAGCGCCGCTGCTCGGGGCCGCCCCTCCAACCCCCCCCAACCCCCCTCCCCATAGGAGCGGCATCGGCGGCCGCAGGAGGAGGAGGAGGAGGAGGAGGAGGGGGGAGCTGTGCGCGTTTGTGTCTGTAGCGAGGGGTTGGGTGGGGATCGGCCAGAGGATTTTCTTTTTTTTTTCTTTTTTTTTTTTTTAGGGGGGGGGGGGGGCGGGTGGGGGGGGGTGGGGGGGGGAGAGGCGGCGACCCGGCCCGAATTTCACCTCAGCGCTGCTCGGATCTGCGGGGCCATGGGAGACAAAGGCACGCGGTGAGCGGGGAGCGGGAATTGGGGGGGGGGGGGGGGGGAATGTGGCCCTATGGGGGGTCCGTGAGGCCGTGTTAGGGGTTGCCACGGCCCCCTGTTGAGGTCCCTGTGGCCCTATTAGGCGTTCCTGTGGTCCTGTTTGGGGTCCCTGTGCTCCTATTGGGGTCCCTGTGTTCCTATTGGGGGTTGCCATGTCCCTATGAGGGGCAGCTGTGTCACAACGGGGGTCCCCGTGTCCCTATGTGGGTCCCCGTGTTCCTATGGGGGGTTGCCATGTCCCCTGTTGGGGTCCCTGTGCCCCCATTAGGGCTTCCTGTGATCCTGTATGGGTCCCCGTGTCCCTGTGAGAGGTTGCCGTGTCCCTGTGTGGGTCCCTGTGTTCCTATTGGGGTCTCCATGTCCCTATGAGGGGCTGCCGTGTCCCCACTGGGATCCCTGTGGCCCTATTAGGCGTTCCTGTGGCCCTGTTTGGGGTCCCTGTGCTCCTATTGGGGTCCCCATGTCCATATGGGGGATCCCTGTGTCCCTACTGGGGGTTGCCATGTCCCTGTGTGGGTCCGTGTGCCCCTGTGTCGGTCCCTGTGTCCCTATGGAGGGTCCCCGTGTCCCTATTAGGGGTTCTTGTGTCCCTATGTGGGTCCCTGTGTCCCTATGAGGGGTTGCCATGTCCCTGTGTGGGTCCCTGTGTTCCTATTGGGGTCTCCACGTCCCTATGAGGGGCTGCCGTGTCCCCACTGGGATCCCTGTGGCCCTGTTGGGGGTCTCCATGTCCTTATGGAGGGTCCCCGTGCCCCTATAGGGGTTCCTGTGTCCCTATGGGAAGTCCTCTTGCCCCTACAAGGGGGATTCCCGTGTCTGTATGTGGGTCCCCCTGTCCCTATGAGGAGTTGTCAAGTCCCTGTGTGGGTCCCTGTGTTCCTATTGGGGTCTCCGTGTCCCTATGAGGGGCTGCCATTCCCCTCTGGGGTCCCTGTGCTCCTATTGGGGTCCCCATGTCCATATGGGGGATCCCTGTGCCCCTATTGGGGGTTGCCTTGTCCATATGGGGGATCCCTGTGCCCCTGTTGGGGGTTGCCATGTCCCCCGTTGGGGTCCCTGTGCCCCTGTGTCGGTCCCTGTGTCCCTATGGAGGGTCCCCGTGTCCCTATTAGGGGTTCTTGTGTCCCTATATGGGTCCCTGTGTCCCTATGAGGGGTTGCCATGTCCCTGTGTGGGTCCCTGTGCTCCTTTTGGGGGCCCCCTGTCCTTATGGGAGTCCCTGTGTTCCTATTGGGGGTTGCCATGTCCCTATGAGGGGCAACCGCGTCCCCACTGGGGTCCCCGTGTCCCTATGTGGGTCCCCGTGTTCCTATGGGGGGTTGCCATGTCCCCTGTTGGGGTCCCTGTGCCCCCATTAGGGCTTCCTGTGATCCTGTATGGGTCCCCGTGTCCCTGTGAGAGGTTGCCGTGTCCCTGTGTGGGTCCCTGTGTTCCTATTGGGGTCTCCATGTCCCTATGAGGGGCTGCCGTGTCCCCACTGGGATCCCTGTGGCCCTATTAGGCGTTCCTGTGGTCCTGTTTGGGGTCCCTGTGCTCCTTATGGGGTTCCTGTGTTCCTGTTGGGGGGTTGCCATGTCCCTATGCCGGTCCCTGTGTCCCTATGGAGGGTCCCAGTGCCCCTATTAGGGGTTCTTGTGTTCCTATGTGGGTCCCCGTGTCCCTGTGAGGGGCTGCCATGTCCCTGTGTGGGTCCCTGTGTTCCTATTGGGGTCTCCATGTCCCTATGAGGGGCTGCCATGTCCCCTCTGGGGTCCCTGTGCTCCTATGGGGGTCCCCATGTTCATATGGGGGATCCCTGTGCCCCTATTGGGGGTTGCCATGTCCCCCGTTGGGGTCCCTGTGCCCCTGTGTCGGTCCCTGTGTCCCTATGGAGGGTTCCAATGCCCCTATTAGCGGTTCTTGTGTTCCTATGTGGGTCCCTGTGTCCCTATGAGGGGTTCTTGTGTCCCTGTGTGGGTCCCTGTGCTCCTGTTGGGGTCCCCCTGTCCTTATGGGAGTCCCTGTGTTCCTATTTGGTGTTGCCATGTCCCTATGTGGGTCCCTGTGCCCCTGTGTCGGTCCCTGTGTCCCTATGGAGGGTCCCCGTGTCCCTATGAGGGGTTGCCATGTCCCTGTGTGGGTCCCTGTGTTCCTATCGGGGTCTCCATGTCCCTATGAGGGGCTGCGGTGTCCCCTCTGGGGTCCCTGTGCCCCTGTGTCGATCCCTGTGTCCCTATGGAGGGTCCCAATGCCCCTATTAGGGGTTCTTGTGTCCCTATGTGGGTCCCTGTGTCCCTATGAGGGGTTCTTGTGTCCCTGTGTGGGTCCCTGTGTTCCTATTCGGGTCTCCATGTCCCTATGAGGGGCTGCCATGTCCCCACTGGGATGCCTGTGTTCGTATTGGGGGGTTGCCATGTCCCTATGTGGGTCTCTGTGTCCCTGTGGGGGCTCCCAGTGTCCCTATGTGGATCCCTGTGCAGGTCCCTATGCCCCTACTGGGGGCTGCCATGTCCCCTCTGGGGTCCCTGTGCTCCTATTGGGGTCCCCCTGTCCTTATTGGGGTCCATATCTTCCTATTGGGGGTTGCCATGTCCCTATGAGGGGCAGCTGTGTCCCCACGGGGGTCCCCGTGTCCCTCTGTGGGTCCCCGTGTTCCTATTAGGGGTAGCCATGTCCCCCATTGGGGTTCCTGTGCCCCTTTTGGGGTCCCTGTGTCCCTATGAATGGTCCCTGTGCCCCTATCAGAGGTTCCTGTGTCCCTATGAGGAGTTGTCAAGTCCCTGTGTGGGTCCCTGTGTTCCTATTGGGGTCATCATGTCCCTATGAGGGGCTGCCATGTCCCCTTTGGGGTCCCTGTGCTCCTATTGGGGTCCCCATGCCCATATGGGGGATCCCTGTGCCCCTATTGGCGGTTGCCATGTCCCCTGTTGGGGTCCCTGTGCCCCTGTGTCCGTCCCTGTGTCCCTATGGAGGGTCCCAGTGCCCCTATTAGGGGTTCTTGTGTCCCTATGCGGGTCCCTGTGTCCCTATGAGGGGTTGCCATGTCCCTGTGTGGGTCCCTGTGTTCCTAATGGGGTCGCCATGTCCCTATGAGGGGCTGCCATGTCCCCACTGGGATCCCTGTCTTCCTATTGGGGTCCCCATGTCCCTATGTGGGTCCCTGTGTCCCTGTGGGGGCTCCCCGTGTCCCTGTGTGGATCCCTGTGCAGGTCCCTATGCCCCTACTGGGGGCTGCCATGTCCCCTCTGGTGTCCCTGTGCTCCTATTGGGGTCCCCCTGTCCTTATTGGGGTCCATATGTTCCTATTGGGTTTTGCCATGTCCCTATGAGGGGCAGCCGTGTCCCCATTGGAGTCCCCGTGTCTTTATGTGGGTCCCGGTGTTCCTATTAGGGGTTGCCATGTCCCCCATTGGGGTCCCTGTGCCCCTTTTGGGGTCCCTGTGTCCCTATGAATGGTCCCTGTGCCCCTATCAGGGGTTCCTGTGATCCTGTATGGGTCCCCGTGTCCCTATGAGAGGTTGCCGTGTCCCTGTGTGGGTCCCTGTGTTCCTATGGGGGGTTGCCATGTCCCCTGTTGGGGTCCCTGTGCCCCCATTAGGGCTTCCTGTGATCCTGTATGGGTCCCCGTGTCCCTGTGAGAGGTTGCCATGTCCCTGTGTGGGTCCCTGTGTTCCTATTGGGGTCTCCATGTCCCTATGAGGGGCTGCCGTGTCCCCACTGGGATCCCTGTTGCCCTATTAGGCGTTCCTGTGGTCCTGTTTGGGGTCCCTGTGCTCCTTATGGGGTTCCTGTGTTCCTGTTGGGGGGTTGCCATGTCCCTATGCCGGTCCCTGTGTCCCTATGGAGGGTCCCAGTGCCCCTATTAGGGGTTCCTGTGACCCTATGTGGGTCCCCCTGTCCCTATGAGGGGCTGCCATGTCCCTGTGTGGGTCCCTGTGTTCCTATTGGGGTCTCCATGTCCCTATGAGGGGCTGCCATGTCCCCTCTGGGGTCCCTGTGCTCCTATTGGGGTCCCCATGTCCATATGGGGGATCCCTGTGCCCCTATTGGGGGTTGCCATGTTCCCCGTTGGGGTCCCTGTGCCCCTGTGTCGGTCCCTGTGTCCCTATGGAGGGTCCCAGTGCCCCTATTAGGGGTTCCTGTGACCCTATATGGGTCCGCCTGTCCCTACGAGGGGTTGCCATGTCCCTGTGTGGGTCCCTGTGTTCCTATTGGGGTCTCCATGTCCCTATGAGGGGCTGCCATGTCCCCACTGGGATCCCTGTCTTCCTATTGGGGTCCCCATGTCCCTATGTGGGTCCCTGTGTCCCTATGGGGGCTCCCTGTTCCCCTTTGTGGATCCCTGTGCAGGTCCCTATGCCCCTTCTGGGGGTTGCCATGTCCCCTCTGGGGTCCCTGTGCTCCTATTGGGGTCCCCCTGTCCTTATTGGGGTCCATATCTTCCTATTGGGGGTTGCAATGTCCCTATGAGGGGCAGCCGTGTCCCCACGGGGGTCCCCGTGTCCTTATGTGGGTCCCCGTGTTCCTATTAGGGGTTGCCATGTCCCCCATTGGGGTCCCTGTGCCCCTTTTGGGGTCCCTGTGTCCCTATGAATGGTCCCTGTGCCCCTGTGTCCCTGTGCTCCTATTGGGGTCCCCATGTCCATATGGGGGATCCCTGTGCCCCTATTGGAGGTTGCCATGTCCCCTGTTGGGGTCCCTGTGCCCCTGTGTCGGTCCCTGTGTCCCTATGGAGGGTCCCAGTGCCCCTATTAGGGGTTCTTGTGTCCCTATGTGGGTCCCTGTGTCATGGCTTCAAGCTACGGCAGGGGAGATTCAGGCTGGACATGAGGAAGTATTACTTTTCGGAAAGGGTGGTCAGGCACTGCAATGGATGCCCAGGGAGGTGGTGGAGTCACCGAGCCTGGGGGTGTTCAAGGAAAGACTGGATGTTGTATTGAGGGACATGGTTTAGTAGGAGCTATTGGGAATAGGTGAACGGTTGGACTGGATGATCTTTTAGGTCTTTTCCAACCTTGGTGATTCTATGATTCCATGATTCTATGATTCTATGAGGGGTTGCCATGTCCCTGTGTGGGTCCCTGTGTTCCTAATGGGGTCTCCATGTCCCTATGAGGGGCTGCCATGTCCCCACTGGGATCCCTGTGTTCCTATTAGGGTCCCCATGTCCCTATGTGGGTCTCTGTGTCCCTGTGGGGGCTCCCCATGTCCCTATGTGGATCCCTGTGCAGGTCCCTATGCCCCTACTGGGGGCGGTTGCCATGTCCCCTCTGGGGTCCCTGTGTTCCTATTGGGGTCCCCCCTGTCCTTATTGGGGTCCATATCTTCCTATTGGGGGTTGCCATGTCCCTATGAGGGGCAGCCGTGTCCCCATTGGAGTCCCTGTGTCCCTATGTGGGTCCCCGTGTTCCTATTAGGGGTTGCCATGTTCCCCATTGGGGTCCATGTGTCCCTTTTGGGGTCCCTGTGTCCCTATGAATGGTCCCTGTGCCCCTATCAGGGGTTCCTGTGTCCCTATATGGGTCCCTGTGTCCCTATGAGGAGTTGCCAAGTCCCTGTGTGGGTCCCTGTGTTCCTATTGGGGTCTCCATGTCCCTATGAGGGGCTGCCGTGTCCCTGTTGGGATCCCTGTGGCCCTATTGGGGGTTGCCATGTCCTTATGGAGGGTCCCTGTGTTCCTACTGGGGGTTGCCATGTCCCCCGTTGGGGTCCCTGTGCCCCTGTGTCAGTCCCTGTGTCTCTATGGAGGGTCCCAGTGCCCCTATGAGGAGTTGCCATGTCCATGTGTGGATCCCTGTGTTCCTATGGGGTCTCCGTGTCATTATGTGGGGCTGCCGTGTCCCCACTGGGATCCCTGTGGCCCTATTAGGCCTTCCTGTGGCCCTGTTTGGGGTCCCTGTGTTCCTATGGAGGATCCCTGTGTTCCTTATGGGGGGTTGCCATGTCCCTGTGTGGGTCCCTGTGTCCCTATGGGGGCTCCCTGTTCCCCTTTGTGGATCCCTGTGCAGGTCCCTATGCCCCTTCTGGGGGTTGCCATGTCCCCTCTGGGGTCCCTGTGCTCCTATTGGGGTCCCCCTGTCCTTATTGGGGTCCATATCTTCCTATTGGGGGTTGCCATGTCCCTGTGAGGGGCAGCTGTGTCCCCACGGGGGTCCCCGTGTCCCTGTGTGGGTCCCCGTGTTCCTATTAGGGGTTGCCATGTTCCCCATTGGGGTCCCTGTGCCCCTATGTTGGTCCCCGTGTCCCTATGAATGGTCCCTGTGCCCCTAGTAGGGGTTCTTGTGTCCCTATGGGGAATCCTCTTGCCCCTATAAGGGGGCTCCCCGTGTCTGTATGTGGGTCCCCCTGTCCCTATGAGGGGTTGCTATGTCCCTATGTGGGTCCCTGTGTTCCTATTGGGGTCATCATGTCCCTATGAGGGGCTACCATGTCCCCTTTGGGGTCCCTGTGCCCCTATTGGGGGATCCCTGTGTCCTTATGGGGGTCTCTGTGTCCCTATTAGGGGTCCCCATGGCCCTATATGGGTCCCCATGCCCCTACTGGGGGTCCCCGTGTCTTTATGGGGGTCCCTGTGTCCCTATTAGGGGTCCCCATGTCCTATGGGGGGGGTCTCTGTGGCCCTATTGGGGTCCCTCTGTCCTGATGGGGGTCCCTTTGTCCCTATGTGGGTCCCTGTGAGGAGCTACCATGTCCCTGTGTGGTCCCTTTGACCCTATTGGGGTTGCCATGACCCCTTTGGGGTCTTCAGGTCCCTGTTAGGGTCCCCGTGTGCCTGTGTGGCTCCCTGTACCACTCTTAGGGGTCCCAGTGTCCCTATGAGGGGTCGCCGTGTCCTTATGTGGGTCCCTGTGTTCCTATTGGGGGTCACCATGACCCTTGTGGGGTTCTCATGTCCCTATTGGGGGGCAGTATGCCCCCATTGAGGGTCCCTGTGTCCTTATGGGGGGTCCCCGTGCCCCTACTTGGGATTCCTGTGTCCCTATGTTGGTCCCCATTTCTCTATGAGGGGCTGCTGTGTCCCTGCATTCCTATTGGGGGTTGCCATGACCCTTTTGGGGTCCCTGTGCCCCTGTTGGAGGTCCCTGTGTCCCTATGAGGGGCTGCCATGTCCCCAGTGGTGTCACTGTGTTCCCATTGGAACCCTGTGGCCCTCTTAGGGGTCTCTATGCTCTTACTGGGGGTTCTCATGTCCCTCTATGGGGTTGCTGTGTCCCTATGAGGGGTCCCTGTGTATCTGTTGGGGTCCTCATGTCCCCATTATGGGTTCCGTGTCCCTATGGGTTCCCCATGTCCCTGTGAGGGGCTGCTGTGTTGCCACTGGGGTCCCCCATGTCCCTATAGGGGGTTGCCATGGCCCTTTTTGGGTCCTCACATCCCTATCTGGGTCTTGGGGGGTCCCAATGTCCATATAGGGGTCCCCGTGTCCCTATGGGGGATTGCCATGTCCCTATTAGGGTCCCTGTCTTCCTATTGGGGGTTGCCATGGCCCTTTTGGGTTCCTTATGTCCCTATGGGAGTCAGTATGCCCCTATTAGGGATCCCCATGTCCCTGTTTTGGTCCCTATGCTCCTAGGGGGGTCTCCGTGTCCCTATTTTGGTTCCTGTGCCCCTATGGGTTTCCTTGTGTCCCTGTTAGGGGTTGCCATGTCCCCACTGGGGTCCCTGTGTTCCTGCTGGTTGTCCTCATGTCCCTTTGTGGGTCCCTGTGCTCCTGTTAGGGGTTCCTGCGTCCCTATGGGGTCCCCATGGCCCTATGAGGGGTTGCCGTGTCCCTATTAGGGGTCCTTGTGGCCCATGTGTCCCTATGAGGGGTTGCCGTGGCCCTTTTGGGGTCCACATGTCCCTCCTGGGGTTCTTATGCCCTTATGAGGGGTCCCCTTGTTCCTATGGGGGTGCCTGCATCCCAATGAGGGGTTGCCATGTCCCTATTGGGGCCCCTATGTCCCTGTTAGGAGTTGCCATGTTCCTTTTGGGGTCTCCACGTCCCTGTTGCGATCCCCTATTAGGAATTCCTGGGTCCCTATGTGGGTGCCTGTGCCTCTATTAGGGGTTGTCATGTCCCCACTGGGGTCCTTGCTTTCCTCTTGGGGGTCTTCATGTCCCTTTTGGGGTTCCTTTGCTCCTTCTAGGGGTCCTCATGTTCCTGTTAGGAGTCCCATGTCCCTATAAGGGGTTGCCATGTGTTCCTATTGGGGCTTGCCGTGGTCCTTTTGGGATCCTTGTCCCACTGGGGCTCCCTGTGTCCCTGTTAGGGGTTGCCATGTCCCCGTTGGGCTTCCTGTGTTCCTATTAGGGGCTGCATGTTCCCGTTGGGGTCCCTGTGTCCCTACTGCTGGCTGCTGTGTCCCTATAGGGAATTGCCATGGCCTTGGTGGGTGTCCCCGTGGCCTTATGGGGGTCATTATGTCCCTATAGGGGGTCCCAATCTCCCTATTGGAGGTCATCGTGTTCCTATTGGGGGTCCCTGCATATGTATTGGGGTCTCCTGTGTCCCTATGGAGGGTTGTCATGACCCTGGTGGGCGTCCCTGGGTCTTTATGGTGGACCCTATGCCCCTATTGGGGTCCCCTTGTCCCTGTTGAGGTCCCTGTATGCGGATTGGGGTCCCCATGTCCCTTTTGGGGGTTGCTGTGTCCCTATTGGAATCCCTGAGTCCCCACGTTGCTTTTAGGAGTCCCTGTGTCCCTTTTAGGGGTCCCTTTTAGGGGTCCCTTTTAGGGGTCCCCATGTCCCTGTTGGGGTCCCTGAATAAGTCCTGGTGTCTCCTGCATCCTTATTGAGATCTGTGTCCCTACTGGGCCCTGTTCAAGTTCCCGTGTCCCCACTAGGATCCCTGTGACCCTATTAGGGGTTGCCATATCCCCGTTGGGGTCCCTGTATACAGACTGGGATCCCCATATCCCTGTTGGGATCCCTGTGCCCCTATTAAGGATCACCATGTCCTTATTGGGATCTCTGTATGCTTATCGGGACCTCCTACGGCCCTTCTGGGGGTCCCCATATCCCCATTGGGGTCTCCGTGTCCCCGTTCAAGTTCCCATGTCCCTATTGGGGTCCCTGTGTCCTTACTGGGGTTTGCCATGTCCCTCTTGGGGTCTTTGTGTCCCTCTTGGGGCTTGCCATGTCCCTGTTCAGGTTCCCATGTCTTGGGGTCTCCTATGTCCCTATTGGGGTCTCCTATGTCCCTATTGGGGTCTCCTGTGTCCCTATTGGGGCTTGCCATGTCCCTGGTGGGCGTCCCCTATGTCTGTTGAGTGTCCCTATGTCCCTGTTGGGGTCTCCGTGTCCTTACTGGGGTTTCCTCCATCTCTGTTGGGGTCCCCATGTCCCTATTGGGGTCTTCGTGTCCCTACTGGGATCTCCTATGTCTCTATCGGGGTCCCTGTGTCTCTATTGGGGTCTTCGTGTCCCTGTTGGAGGTCCCCTGTGTCCCCCTTAGGGTCTCCCATGGCCCCATTGAGGCTCCTCATGTCCCCATTGGGGTCCCTGTGTCCCAATTCGTTTTCCCCACGGGGGTCTTCTCGTCCCTATTGGGGTCTCCCATGGCCCTATTGGGTTTCTCACATCCCCAGTGGGTTCTTTGGGGTCTTTGTCCTTATGGAAGGTCCCCCGTGTCCCCATTGGGGTCTCCCATGTCCTAGTTAAGGTCCCCATGTCCCTTCCCTGGGACAATGAGGGCAGGATTCGGGGGGGGGAGGGAAGGGGGAGGATTGGGATGGAGGTGTGGGGATGGGATGGGGTTGGGGTGGGGTGCTGTGGGGTGGGATGCAGTGGGGTGGATTGCAGTGGAGTGGGACGTGTTGTGGGGTCCAATGGGGTGGATTGCAGTGGGTGGGATGCAGTGGGGTGGGATTGCAATGGGATGGGATGCTGTGGAGTGGGATTGCAATGGATTTGGATGCAGTGGGATGGGATTTGTTGGGGTGGGGTGCAGTGGGGTGGATTGCAATGGGATGGGATTTGTTGTGGGATCCAATGGGATGGATTGTAGTGCGTTTGGATGCAGTGGGGTGGATTGCAGTGGGATAGGATGCAGTGGGGTGGGGTGCAGTAGGGTGGATTGCAGTGGGGTGGGATGCAGTGGGGTGGGATTGTTGTGGGATCCAACAGAATGGATTGCAGTGGGTTTGGATTCAGTAGGGTGGATTGCAGTGGGGTGGGAGGCAGTGTTATGGGATTTGTTGGGGTGAGATGCTGTGGGATGGGATGCAATGGGTGGGATTTGTTGGGATGGAATTTGTTGGGGTGGGACGCAGTGGGGAGGGATTGCAGTGAGGTGGGATTGCAGTGAGGTGGGACGTGTTGTGGGGTCCAATGGGATGGATTGCAATGGGGTGGGATGCAGTGGAGTGGGATTGCAGTGGGGTGGGATGCAGTGGGGTGGATTGCAATGGGATGGGATTTGTTGTGGGATCCAATGGGATGGATTGTAGAGCGTTTGGATGCAGTAGGGTGGATTGCGGTGGGATGGGATGCAGTGGGGTGGGATTACAGTGAGGTGGGATTGCAATGGGATGGGATGCAGTGGGGTGAATTGCAGTGAAGTGGGATTTGTTGGGATGGGATGCAGTGGGGTGGGATTGCAGTGGGGTGGACTGCAGTGGGGTGGATTGCAGTGGGGTTTGGATGCAGTGGGATGGATTGCAATGGGGTGGGATGCAGTGGGGTGGGATTTGTTGGGGTGAGATGCTGTGGGATGGGATGCAATGGGTGGGATTTGTTGGGATGGGATTCGTTGGGGTGGGATGCAGTGGGGTGGATTGCAATGGGATGGGATTTGTTGTGGGATCCAGCAGGATGGATTGTAGTGCGTTTGGATGCAGTGGGGTGGATTGCAGTGGGGTGGGATGCAATGGGATTGGATGCAGTGGGGTGAATTGCAGTGAGGTGGGATTTGTTGGGATGGGATGCAATGGGATGGATTGCAATGGGGTGGGATTGCAGTGGGGTGAGATTGCAGTGGGGTAGACTGCAATTGGATGGATTGCAGTGGGGTGGGATTGTAGTGGGGTGAGTTTACAATGGGATGGGATGCAGTGGGGTGGATTGCAGGGGGATAGAATTTGTTGGGGGGGGATTTGCTGGGGTGGGATTTGTTGGAGTGAGATGCTGTGGGATGGGATGCCATGGGTGGGATTTGTTGGGATGGGATGCAGTGGGGAGAGATGCAGTGCGGTGGGATTGCAGTGGGGTGGGATGCAGTGGAATGGGATTGCAATGGGTTTGGGTGCAGTGGAATGGGATTTGTTGGGGCGGGGTGCAGTGGGGGGGGATGCAGTGGGGTGGATTGCAGTGGGATGGGGTGCAATGGGATGGATTGCAATGGGGTGGGATGCAGTGGAGTGGGATGCAATAGGGTGGATTGCAGTGAGGTGGGATGCAGTGGGGTGGGATTGCAATGGGATGGGATGCAGTGGGGTGGGATTTGTTGGGGTGAGATACTGTGGGATGGGATGCAATGGGTGGGATTTGTTGGGATGGGATTCGTTGGGGTGGGATGCAGTGGGGTGGATTGCAATGGGATGGGATTTGTTGTGGGATCCAGCGGGATGGATTGTAGTGCGTTTGGATGCAGTGGGGTGGATTGCAGTGGGGTGGGATGCAGTGGAATTGGATGCAGTGGGGTGGATTGCAGTGGAGTGGGATGCAGTGGGGTGGATGCAGTGGGGTGGGATTGCAGTGGGGTGGGATGCAATGGGATTTGATGCAGTGGGGTGAATTGCAGTGAGGTGGGATTTGTTGGGGTGGGATGCAATGGGATGGATTGCAATGGGGTGGGATTGCAGTGGGGTGGGATTGCAGTGGGGTGAGATTGCAGTGGGGTAGACTGCAATTGGATGGATTGCAGTGGGGTGGGATTGTAGTGGGGTGAGTTTACAATGGGATGGGATGCAGTGGGGTGGATTGCAGGGGGATAGAATTTGTTGGGGGGGGATTTGCTGGGGTGGGATTTGTTGGAGTGAGATGCTGTGGGATGGGATGCCATGGGTGGGATTTGTTGGGATGGGATGCAGTGGGGAGAGATGCAGTGCGGTGGGATTGCAGTGGGGTGGGATGCAGTGGAGTGGGATTGCAATGGGTTTGGGTGCAGTGGAATGGGATTTGTTGGGGTGGGGTGCAGTGGGGGGGGATGCAGTGGGGTGGATTGCAGTGGGGTGGGGTGCAGTGGGATGGATTGCAATGGGGTGGGATGCAGTGGAGTGGGATGCAATAGGGTGGATTGCAGTGAGGTGGGATGCAGTGGGGTGGGATTGCAATGGGATGGGATGCAGTGGGGTGGGATTTGTTGGGGTGAGATGCTGTGGGATGGGATGCAATGGGTGGGATTTGTTGGGATGGAATTTGTTGGGGTGGGACGCAGTGGGGAGGGATTGCAGTGAGGTGGGATTTGTTGTGGGATCCAGCGGGATGGATTGTAGTGCGTTTGGATGCAGTGGGGTGGATTGCAGTGGGATGGGATGCAGTGGGATTGGATGCAGTGGGGTGAATTGCAGTGAGGTGGGATTTGTTGGGATGGGATGCAATGGGATGGATTGCAGTGGGGTGGGATTGCAGTGGGGTGGGATTGCAGTGGGGTAGACTGCAATTGGATGGATTGCAGTGGGGTGGGATTGTAGTGGGGTGAGTTTACAATGGGATGGGATGCAGTGGGGTGGATTGCAGGGGGATAGAATTTGTTGGGGGGGGATTTGCTGGGGTGGGATGCAATGGGATGGATTGCAATGGGGTGGGATTTGTTGGGGTGGGATTTGTTGGAGTGAGATGCTGTGGGATGGGATGCCATGGGTGGGATTTGTTGGGATGGGATGCAGTGGGGAGAGATGCAGTGGGGTGGGATTGCAGTGGGGTGGGATGCAGTGGAATGGGATTTGTTGGGGTGGGGTACAGTGGGGGGGATGCAGTGGGGTGGATTGCAGTGGGGTGGGGTGCAATGGGATGGATTGCAATGGGGTGGGATGCAGTGGGGTGGGATTGCAATGGGATGGGATGCAGTGGGGTGAATTGCAGTGAGGTGGGATTTGTTGGGATGGGATGGATTGCAGTGGGGTGGATTGCAGTGGGGTGGGGTGCAATGGGATGGATTGCAATGGGGTGGGATGCAGTGGGGTGGGATCCAGTGGGGTGGGATTGCAATGGGATGGGATGCAATGGGGTGGATTGCAATGGGGCGGGATGCAGTGGGGTGGGATTGCAGTGGGGTGGGATTGCAGTGGGGTGGATTGCAGTGGGGTTTGGATGCAATGGGATGGATTGCAATGGGGTGGGATGCAGCGGGGTGGGATTTGTTGGGGTGAGATGCTGTGGGATGGGATGCAATGGGTGGGATTTGTTGGGATGGGATTTGTTGGGGTGGGATGCAGTGGGGTGGATTGCAATGGGATGGGATTTGTTGTGGGATCCAGCAGGATGGATTGTAGTGCGTTTGGATGCAGTGGGGTGGATTGCAGTGGGATGGGATGCAGTGGGGTGGGGTGCAATAGGGTGGATTGCAGTGGAGTGGGATGCAGTGGGGTGGATTGCAGTGGGGTGGGATTTGTTGGGATGAGATGCTGTGGGATGGGATTGCAGTGGGGTGGATGCAGTGGGGTGGGATTGCAGTGGGGTGGGATGCAATGGGATTTGATGCAGTGGGGTGAATTGCAGTGAGGTGGGATTTGTTGAGATGGGATGCAATGGGATGGATTGCAGTGGGATGGATTGCAGTGGGGTGGATTGCAGTGGGGTGGGATCCAGCCTGTGGGTTTGGGGCAATGGGGTGAGCCCCCAGCCTGCTGTGGTCTTCCAAAATGCTTCGTGTGGTCCCCAAAACTACGGCAGGGAGGTGGGTTATAGGGGGGAGGTGGGTTATAGGGGGAGGTGGGTTATAGGGGGAGGTGGATTATAGGGGGGAGGTGGGTTATAGGGGGAGGTGAGTTATAGGGGGAGGTGGGTTATAGGGGGGAGGTGGGTTATAGGGGGAGGTGGGTTATAGGGGGAGTTGGGTTATAGGGGGGAGGTGGGTTATAGGGGGGAGGTGGGTTAAAGGGGGGAGGTGGGTTATAGGGGGAGGTGGGTTATGGGGGGAGGTGGGTTATAGGGCAGGGAGGTGGGTTATAGGGGGAGGTGGGTTATAGGGGGAGGTGGGTTATAGGGGGGAGGTGGGTTATGGGGGGAGGTGGGTTATAGGGGGAGGTGGGTTATGGGGGGAGGTGGGTTATAGGGGGAGGTGGGTTATGGGGGGAGGTGGGTTATAGGGGGAGGTGGGTTATGGGGGGAGGTGGGTTATAGGGGGAGGTGGGTTATAGGGGGAGGTGGGTTATAGGGGGGAGGTGGGTTATAGGGGGGAGGTGGGTTATAGGGGGAGGTGGGTTATAGGGGGAGGTGGGTTATAGGGGGGAGGTGGGTTATAGGGGGAGGTGGGTTATAGGGGGAGGTGGGTTATAGGGGGGAGGTGGGTTATAGGGGGAGGTGGGTTATAGGGGGGAGGTGGGTTATAGGGGGGAGGTGGGTTATAGGGGGAGGTGGGTTATAGGGGGGAGGTGGGTTATAGGGGGAGGTGGGTTATAGGGGGAGGTGGGTTATAGGGGGAGGTGGGTTATAGGGGGAGGTGGGTTATAGGGGGAGGTGGGTTATAGGGGGGAGGTGGGTTATAGGGGGGAGGTGGGTTATAGGGGGGAGGTGGGTTATAGGGGGAGGTGGGTTATAGGGGGGAGGTGGGTTATAGGGGGGAGGTGGGTTATAGGGGGAGGTGGGTTATAGGGGGGAGGTGGGTTATAGGGGGAGGTGGGTTATAGGGGGAGGTGGGTTATAGGGGGAGGTGGGTTATAGGGGGAGGTGGGTTATAGGGGGAGGTGGGTTATAGGGAGGCAGTGGCCCTGGCCGCCACCCCACAGGGAGACGTCGCCTTCCTGGACTTTGTTTGCAGAACAAACTGCAGGAACTCCGGATCTCACAGCCCGGATCTGTCAGCAGCAAAGGGGAGGCGGCCAGGAGGATGGGGGACGTGGGGACACCGTGAGGACAGGGACAGGAGGGCAGGGACAGGGACAGGGGGTGGGGAGATGGGGGGACGTAGGGGTGGGGACACCGTGGGGGACGTGAGGGAGGATAGTGATGGGACACGGGGATACAATGGGGACAGGGACAGAGGGATGGGGGGACATGGGGATGGGGACAAGGGGGTATGGAGGCAGGGACAGGGGGACACATTGGGGACAGGGACTTGGGGACAGGGACATGGGGACACATTGGGGTCGGGGACATGGGGACACACTGGGGAAAGGGAGATATGGGGACAGGGGGACATGGGGGCACATTGGGGACGGGGACATGGGGACAGGGGGACATGAGAATACATTGGGGACGGGGGGACACATTGGGGATGGGGGGACACATTGGAGACATGAGGATACATTGGGGACAGGGGGACATGGGGGCACATTGGGGACGGGGATATGGGGACAGGGACATGGGGACAGGGGGACATGAGAATACATTGGGGACGGGGACATGGGGACACATTGGGGACGGGGGGACACATTGGGGACGGGGGGACACATTGGGGACGGGGGGACATGGGGACACACTGGGGACAGGGGGACATGGGGGCACATTGGGGACAGGGACTTGGGGACAGGAGGACATGAGAATACATTGGGGACAGGGACATGGGGACACATTGGGGACAGGGGGACACATTGGGGACGGGGGGACATGGGGGCACATTGGGGACAGGGAGATATGGGGACGGGGACATGGGGACACACTGGGGACAGGGGGACATGGGGGCACATTGGGGACATGGGGGCACATTGGGGACAGGGGGACATGGGGGCACATTGGGGACAGGGGGACAGGGACATTGGGGTGGATTGGGGATAGGGAGATGAGGATGCGGAGAGTCATGGGGACTCATTAGGGACGGGGGATAGGGATATAGGGCCACATCGGGGATGGGGACGGGGGGACAGGGCCATGGGGACACCTTGGGGTCAGGGACATGGGGACAGGGGTAGGAATGTGGGGACGGGGACGTGGGGCAGAGACACAGGGACGTGTAGAGGACTTGGGGGGGAGGAGGGGGGGCAGGGATACGGGGCACCAGCAGGGACACATTGGGGACAGGAGCTGGGTGATGTTTTTAGGGCCGGACACTTTGCGGCCCCATAGGGGAAATGTGTGGGGCCGCGGCTGCTTCCTGTAGCTGTCAGCACCAGGAAGGGCGCGGGGGGGGGGCGGGGAGGGTCGGAGCTTCCTCTGCTCTCCCTGTGCGTTGAGAGGGCGGGGGGGGGGGGGGTGGGGAAGCGGGGTGTGGGGCGGCCCCATAAAGGACGTCCCCCGCTGCACTGGGGTCGGGGCTGTGGGGTGGCCCCGCGTGCCCCAGTTGTGCTGTGTGGGGTGGGGATGCACCCATAGGGTGGGGCTGTGGGGTTCTGCACCCATAGTGTGGGGTTCTTGGGGTTCCTGCACCCACAGTATGGGGTTCTGCACCCATAGGGTGGGGCTGTGGGGTTCTGCATCCATAGTATGGGGTTTTTGGGGTTCCTGCCCCCATAGCATGGGGTTCTGTACCCATAGGGTGGTGCTGTGGGTTTCTGCTCTCATAGTATGGGGTTCTTGGGGTTCCTGCACCCATAGCATGGAGTTTTGCACCCATAGAGTGGGGCTGTGGGGTTCTGTTCCCATAGTATGGGGTTTTTGGGGTTCCTGCCCCCATAGCATGGGGTTCTGTACCTATAGGGTGGGGCTGTGAGGTTCTGAACCCATAGTGTGGGGTTCTGTACCCATAGCATGGAGTTCTTGGGGTTCCTGCACCCATAGGGTGGGGCTTTGGGGTTCCACCCATGGGATGGGGTTCTGCACCATGTGGGGCGGCCCCATAAAGGACGTCCCCCTCTGCACTGGGGTCGGGGCTGTGGGGTGGCCCTGCGTGCCCCGGTTGTGCTGTGTGGGGTGGGGATGCACCCGTGGGGTGGGGCTGTGGGGTTCTGCACCCATAGCATGGGGTTCTTGGGGTTCCTGCACCCATAGGGTGGGGCTGTGGGGTTCTGCATCCATAGTGTGGGGTTTTTGGGGTTCCTGCCCCCATAGGGTGGGGGTTCTGTACCCATAGGGTGCGGCTGTTGGGTTCTGAACCCATTATGTGGGGTTCTACACCCATAGGGTGGAGCTGTGGGGATCTGCACCCATAGTGTGGGGTTCTTGGGGTTCCTGCACCCACAGTATGGGGTTCTGCACCCATCGGGTGGGGCTGTGGGGTTCTGCACCCATAGCATGGGATCCTGCACCCATAGGGTGGGGTTCTGCACCCATAGCATGGGGTTCTTGGGGTTCCTGCACCCATAGGGTGGGGCTGTGGGGTTCTGCACCCATAGGGTGGGGCTGTGGGGTTCCTGCCCCCATAGGGTGGGGGTTCTGTACTCATAGGGTGCGGCTGTTGGGTTCTGAACCCATTACGTGGGGTTCTGCATCCATAGTGTGGGGTTCTGTACCCATAGCATGGAGTTCTTGGGGTTCCTGCACCCATAGGGTGGGGTTGCGGGGTTCCACCCATGGGATGGGGTTCTGCACCATGTGGGGCGGCCCCATAAAGGACGTCCCCCTCTGCACTGGGGTCGGGGCTGTGGGGTGGCCCCGTGTGCCCCGTTGTGCTGTGTGGGGTGGGGATGCACCCGTGGTGTGGGGCTGTGGGGTTCTGCACCCATAGCATGGGGTGTTTAGGGTTCCTGCACCCATAGGGGTGGGGTTGTGGGGTTCTGCATCCATAGTATGGGGTTTTGGGGGTTCCTGCACCCATAGTGTGGGATTCTGTACCCATAGGTGGGGGTCTGTGGGGTTCTGTTCCTATAGTGTGGGGTTTGGGGGGTTTCTGCCCCCATAGCATGGGGTCCTGCACCCATAGGGTGAAGCTTTGGGGTGCTGTTCCCATAGCATGGGGTTCTTGGGGTTCCTGCACCCATAGGGTTGGGGTTGTGGGGTTCTGAACCCATAGGGTGGCTCTGTGGGGTTCTGCACTCATAGTGTGGGGTTTTGGGGGTTCCTGCCCCCATAGCATGGGGCTCTGCACCAATAGAGTGGGGCTGTGGGGTTCTGCACCTGTAGTGTGGGGTTCTGTACCCACAGCATAGGGTTCTTGGGGCTCCTGCACCCATAGGGTGGAGCTGTGGGGTTCTGTTCCCATAGCGTGGGGTTCTTGGGGTTCCTGCACCCATAGGGTGGGGTTCTGCACCCATAGGGTGGTGCTGTGGGGTTCTGCTCTCATAGTATGGGGTTCTTGGGGTTCCTGAACCCATAGGGTGGGGCTGTGGGGTCCTGTTCCCATAATATGGGATTCTTGGGGTTCCTGCACCCATATCATAGGGGTTCTGTACCCATAGGGTGGCTCTGTGGGGTTCTGCACTCATAGTGTGGGGTTCTTGGGGTTCCTGCACCCATAGGATGGGGTTCTGCAGCCATAGGGGTGGGGTTGTGGGGTTCCACCCATCGTATGGGGTCCTGCACCCATAGCATGGGCCTGTGGGGCTCCTGCACCCATAGCGTGGGGTTCTGCATCCATAGTGTGGGGTTTTTGGTGTTCCTGCCCCCATAGGGTGGGGGTTCTGTACCCATAGGGTGCGGCTGTTGGGTTCTGAACCCATAACGTGGGGTTCTGCACCCATAGGGTGGGGCTGTGGGGTTCTGCACTCATAGTGTGGGGTCCTTGGGGTTCCTGCACCTGTAGGATGGGATTCTGTACCTGTAGGGTGGGGCTGTGGGGTTCTGCACCCATACTGTGGGGTTCTGTACCCATAGGATGGGGCTGTGGGGTTCTGTGCCCATAGCATGGGGTTCTTGGGGTTCCTGCACCCATAGGGTTGGGGTTGTGGGGTTCCACCCATAGCATGGGGTCCTGCACCCATAGGGTGGCTCTGTGGGGTTCTGTTCCCATAGCGTGGGGTTCTTGGGGTTCCTGCACCCATAGGGTGGGGCTGTGGGGTTCTGCATCCATAGTATGGGGTTTTGGGGGTTCCTGCCCCCATAGCATGGGGTCCTGCACCCATAGGGTGAAGCTTTGGGGTGCTGTTCCCATAGTGTGGGGTTTTGGGGGTTCCTGCCCCCATAGGGTGGGGTTCTGTACCCATAGGGTGGAGCTGTGGGGTTCTGTTCCCATAGTATGGAGTTTTTGGGGTTCCTGCCCCCATAGCATGGGGTTCTGCACTCATAGTGTGGGGTTTTGGGGGTTCCTGCACCCATAGCATGGGGCTCTGCACCAATAGAGTGGGGCTTTGGGGTTCTGCACCTGTAGTGTGGGGTTCTGTACCCACAGCATAGGGTTCTTGGGGCTCCTGCACCCATAGAGTGGGGCTGTGGGGTTCTGTTCCCATAGCGTGGGGTTCTTGGGGTTCCTGCACCCACAGTATGGGGTTCTGCACCCATAGGGTGGGGCTGTGGGGTTCTGCATCCATAGTATGGGGTTTTGGGGGTTCCTGCCCCCATAGCATGGGGTCCTGCACCCATAGGGTGAAGCTTTGGGGTGCTGTTCCCATAGTATGGGGTTCTTGAGGTTCCTGCACCCATAGGGGTGGGGTTGTGGGGTTTCACCCATAGTATGGTGTCCTGCACCCATAGGGTGGTGCTGTGGGGTTCTGCACCCATAGCATGGAGTTCTTGGGGTTCCTGCACCCATAGGGGGGGACTGTGGGGTTCTGTTCCCATAGTGTGGGGTTTTGGGGGTTCCTGCCCCCATAGGGTGCGGGTTCTGTACCCATAGGGTGGAGCTGTGGGGTTCCTGCACCCATAGGATGGGGTTCTGCACCCACAGTATGGGGTTCTGCACCCATAGGGTGGCTCTGTGGGGTTCTGCACCCATAGTGTGGGGTCCTTGGGGTTCCTGCACCTGTAGGATGGGATTCTGTACCTATAGGGTGGGTCTGTGGGGTTCTGTACCCATAGGATGGGGCTGTGGGGTTCTGTGCCCATAGCGTGGGGTTCTTGGGGTTCCTGCACCCATAGGGGTGGGGTTGTGGGGTTCCACCCATAGTATGGGGTCCTGCACCCATAGGGTGGCTCTGTGGGGTTCTGCTCTCATATTGTGGGGTTCTTGGGGTTCCTGCCCCTGTAGTGTGGGGTTCTGCACCCATAGGGTTGGACTGTGGGGTTGCTGCCCCCCCCCCCCCAGCGCAGCCCTATTCCTTGGCAACCCCACAGCGCTCTCTTCCTGCCTGTCCCCATTGCATCACACAGCTTCATTAGCGTTAGTTCGTTAGTGTCTGTTGGTAACGAGCTCCACGTTCCCCCGTTGGTGTCAGCACCACAGCACCATCGGTCCCCCAGGAACTTCCAAACCCTGCTGCTGTGGCACGGGGACGTGGGGATATGGGGACATGGGGATATGGGGATATGGGGACAGGGGGACATGGGGACATGGAGACAGGGGGACAGGGGGATATGGGGACATGGGGACATGGGGACGTGGGGACAGGGGGACAGGGGGACATGGGGATATGGGGATATGGGGACATGGGGACAGGGGGACATGGGGACGGGGGACAGGGGGACAGGGGGACAGGGGGACAGGGGGATATGGGGACAGGGGGATATGGGGATATGGGGACATGGGGACATGGGGACAGGGGGATATGGGGACATGGGGACATGGGGACATGGAGACAGGGGGACATGGGGACAGGGGGACAGGGGGATATGGGGACATGGGGATATGGGGACATGGGGACATGGGGACATGGAGACAGGGGGACATGGGGACATGGAGACAGGGGGACAGGGGGACAGGGGGATATGGGGACATGGGGATATGGGGACATGGGGACATGGGGACAGGGGGACAGGGGGATATGGGGACATGGGGATATGGGGACATGGGGACAGGGGGACATGGGGACATGGGGACATGGGGACAGGGGGATATGAGGACATGGGGACATGGGGATATGGGGACATGGGGGCAGGGGGACCTGGGGACGTGGGATTCTGCTCGACCCACCCCTCCCTGGGTGCTTTGGGAATGGGATCCCTGTGTCCCTGCATACCTACGTCCCTACATCTCAATGTCCCTGTGTCCCCATGTCCCCTTACACCAGCATCCCCATGTCCCTATAACCCTATATCCCTATGTCCCTACATTCCCATGTCCCCATATCCCTTGGAGGCAGAGGAGAGCCTGCAGGGTGCTGAGGGTGCTGGAAGCGTTGCAACATGCACAGCTCCTTGCACAGCTCCCTGCACATCTCCTTGCACAGCTCCTTGCACAGCTCCCTGCACAGCTCCTTGCACAGCTCCCTGCACAGCTCCCTGCACAGCTCCTTGCACATCTCCTTGCACAGCTCCTTGCACAGCTCCTTGCACAGCTCCCTGCACAGCTCCTTGCACAGCTCCCTGCACAGCTCCTTGCACAGCTCCCTGCACAGCTCCCTGCACAGCTCCCTGCACAGCTCCTTGCACAGCTCCCTGCACAGCTCCCTGCACAGCTCCCTGCACAGCTCCTTGCACAGCTCCTTGCACAGCTCCCTGCACAGCTCCCTGCACAGCTCCTTGCACAGCTGCAAGCCTCTGCACGTCACTCAGCACCTTGCAGAGCACCTCACACATCTTGCACAGCAGAGCTTTTGCACGACAGCCCGCGCTTTGCATGGCACCTTGCACGGCCCTCAGCACTTTGCAGAGCACCGTGCACAGCTCTGGCATCTCACACAATCTCTTGCGAAGCGGAGCCTTTGCACAAGAGCTTGCACCTTGCACAGCGCCTTGCACAGCTTTGCAGCACACCTTGCACAACCCTGACACCTCACTCGACATCTTGCACAGCCATGCCTTCGTGTTGCATCTTGCACCTTGCACAGGACCTCGCATTGCTCCGTGCACAGCACCCAGCGCTTTGCAGAGCACCTTGCACAACCCTGGCACCTTGCACAACCTCTTGCATAGCGGGGCCTTTGCACAGTGCCAGAACCTTGCACAACCAGGCCTTTGCACGGCACCTAGCTCCTTGCACAGCTCCTTGCACAGCAGGGCCTTTGCACAACTCCTTGCACAGCCAGACCTTTGCACAGCACCTTGCACATCCAGGTCTTTGCACAGCACCAACACTTTGCACAGCAGGGCATTTGCACAGCACCTTGCACAGCCTGACCTTTGCACAGCCTCTTGCACAGCTAGGCCTTTGCACAGCACCAGCTCCTTGCACAGCACCTTGCACAGCACCAGTTCCATGCACAGCAACTTTGCACAGCACCAGCTCCTTGCACAGCAGGGCCTTTGCACAGCTCCCTGCACAGCTCCCTGCACAGCTCCTTGCACAGCAGGGCCTTTGCACAGCTCCCTGCACAGCTCCTTGCACAGCTCCCTGCACAGCTCCCTGCACAGCTCCCTGCACAGCTCCTTGCACAGCTCCCTGCACAGCTCCCTGCACAGCTCCTTGCACAGCTCTTTGCACATCTCCTTGCACATCTCCTTGCACAGCTCCCTGCACAGCTCCCTGCACAGCTCCCTGCACAGCTCCTTGCACAGCTCCCTGCACAGCTCCCTGCACAGCTCTTTGCACATCTCCCTGCACAGCTCCCTGCACAGCTCCTTGCACAGCTCTTTGCACATCTCCCTGCACAGCTCCCTGCACAGCTCCCTGACAGCTCCCTGCACAGCTCCTTGCACAGCTCCTTGCACAGCAGGGCCTTTGCCTGGCACCGCTCAGCCCTGCAGGGAAGCTGAGGCACAGGCCGCCCCCTTGCACCCCATAACCTGCTGCCCCCTTTTGCTTCTCGTTGCAGGGTGTTCAAGAAAGCGAGTCCCAACGGGAAGGTGAGCGGTGGGAGGGCCGGGGGGGGGCCGTGCTGGGCTGGGGACACACATGGTGTCCCGGTGACCCCGCTGTCCCCGTAGCTCACGGTGTACCTGGGCAAGAGGGACTTTGTGGACCACATCGACGTGGTGGATCCCGTGGGTGAGTGGGGACAGAGGGGACGTGAAGGGGATGGGCGTCGTTTTGGGTGGCTGTGCCCTTTGGGGGGGGGGGAAAGGTGGCCCAGCACAGTGCCCTGTTCCCAACCCCATATTGTGTCCCCAACCCCATGCTGTGTCCCCAACCCCATACTGTGTCCCCAACCCTCGTGTCCTGTCCCCAACCCCATGCTGTGTCCCCCAGTCCCAGTGCTGTGTCCCCAACCCCATACTGTGTCCCCAACCCCATGTGGTGTCCCCAACCCTCGTGTCCTGTCCCCAACCCCATATTGTGTCCCCAATCCCAGTGCTGTGTCCCCAACCCTCGTGTCCTGTCCCCAACCCCATATTGCGTCCCCAACCCTATGCTGTGTCTCCAACCCTCGTGTCCTGTCCCCAATCCCAGTGCTGTGTCCCCAACCCTGTATTGTGTCCCCAACCCCATCTTGTGTCCCCAACCCCATACTGTGTCCCCAGCCCCATGTTGTGTCCCCAACCCTTGTGTCCTGTCCCCAACCCCATACTGTCCCCAATCCCAGTGCTGTGTCCCCAACCCTGTATTGTGTCCCCAACCCCATCTTGTGTCCCCAACCCCATATTGCGTCCCCAACCCTATGCTGTGTCCCCAACCCTTGTGTCCTGTCCCCAACCCCATACTGTCCCCAATCCCAGTGCTGTGTCCCCAAGCCCATACTGTGTCCCCAACCCTCATGTCCTGTCCCCAACCCCATATTGTGTCCCCAACCCCATCTTGTGTCCCCAACCCCATACTGTGTCCCCAGCCCCATATTGTGTCCCCAACCCTCATGTCCTGTCCCCAACCCCATGCTGTGTCCCCAATCCCAGTGCTGTGTCCCCAACCCCATCTTGTGTCCCCAACCCCATACTGTGTCCCCAACCCCATGCTGTGTCCCCAACCCTCGTGTCCTGTCCCCAACCCCATCTTGTGTCCCCAACCCTCATGTCCTGTCCCCAGTCCCAGTGCTGTGTCCCCAACCCCATATTGTGTCCTCAGTCCCTATGCCATGTCCCCAACCTATGGCTTGTCCCCAGCCCTGTGTTGTGTTCCAAACCTTGGTGCCATGTCCCCAGCCCTCATGTCTTGTCCCCAACCCCAGTGCCATGTCCCCAACCCCAGTGTCACGTGCCCAGCTCCTGTGCTGTGTCCCCAGCCCTGTTGTGTCTCCAACCTCTGTGCTATGTCCCCAACCCTATGCCATGTCCCCAACCTCTGGGCTGTGTCCCCAACCGTCATATCCTGTCCCCAACCCTTTGCCATGTCCCCAGTCCCTGTGCTGTGTCCCCAACCTTGGTGCCATGTCCCCAACTCCTGTGCTTTGTCCCCAACCCCATATTGTGTCCCCAACTCCAGTGCCACGTCCCCAGCCCCATGCTGTGTCCTCAACCCCCATGCAATGTCCCCAGCCCCTGTGGCTTGTCCCCAACCTCTGTGCCATGTCCCCAACCCTTATGCTATGTCCCCAACTCCTGTGCTTTGTCCCCAACCCCATATTGTGTCCCCAACTCCAGTGCCACGTCCCCAACCCTGGTCCCATGTCCCCAACCTCTGTGCCATGTCCCCAACCCTGGTGCCATGTCCCCAACCTCTGTGCCATGTCCCCAACCCTGGTCCCATGTCCCCAACCTCTGTGCCATGTCCCTAACCCTGGTGCCATGTCCCCAACCTCTGTGCCATGTCCCCAACCCTGGTGCCATGTCCCCAACCCTGATGCCATGTCCCCAACCTCTGTGCCATGTCCCCAACCTCTGTGCCATGTCCCCAACCCTGGTCCCATGTCCCCAACCTCTGTGCCATGTCCCCAACCCTGGTGCCATGTCCCCAACCTCTGTGCCATGTCCCCAACCCTGGTCCCATGTCCCCAACCTCTGTGCCATGTTCCCAACCTCTGTGCCATGTCCCCAACCCTGATGCCATGTCCCCAACCTGCTGGCTCTGCTCTTCCCTTGCAGACGGAGTGGTGCTGGTTGATCCTGAGTACCTGAAGGAAAGGAAAGGTAACGGCCCCATCACGATGTCCCCGAGGTTGGGGACATGGAGGTGGCACCCGGGGCTTTGCTGGGCCCTTGGCTGAGGGTTTCTGGGTGCCCAAGCTTTTGTCCCCATCCCACTGCCACGTGGGGCAGTGCCACCTGTCCCCAATTGTCACAGCACGTCCTGGGTGCCACCACCTCTTCCCGGTGCCCCCTCTGCTGCTCCTGGTGGGGTTGGGACGAGCCGTGATGCCACCACACCACGGAGCCACCGTGCCACAATGTCACCGTGCCCCCGTGTCGCCATGCCGTGGTATCACAGTGCCACGGTGCCATGCCAGAGTGACACTGTGCCACCACAGGTGCCTTGTCACCGTGCCACTGTGTTCTTGTGCCACAGTGCCACCGTGCCGTGGTGCCTCAGTGCTGTGATGCCACCGTACCGTTGTGCCACGGTGCCATCGTGCCAGGGTGCCATCACACCATGTTGCCACACTGCTGTAATGCCACCGTGTCGTGGTGCCACCATACCAGTGGGCCACAGTGCCACGATGCCACCATCTTGTGATGCCACTGTGCCATGGTGCCATGATTCCATGGTGCCACCATACCACTGTGCCACTGTGCCGTGGTGCCACCATGCCCTTGTGCCTTGCTCCCTTGGTAGCATGGTGCCACCCTACCACTGTGGCCACGATGCCACCATGTCATGATGCCACCATACCACTTCACCACCATGTCATGATGCCACCATACCATGTCACCATCATGTCACGATGCCACCATGTCATGATGCCACCATACCACGTCACCACCATCATGGTGCCACCATACAACATCACCACAGTGCCACAATGCCACCGTGTCATGACGCCACCATACTATGTCACCACCGTGCCATGGTGCCACAGTGCCATGATGCCACCATGTCCTGATGCCACCATATCGTGTCACCACTGTGTCATGGTGCCATCATGTCATGGTGCCACAGTGCCATGAAGCCACCATACCACGTCACCACCATGTCATGATGCCACCATATCACGTCACCACTGTGTCATGGTGCCACAATGCCACGATGCCACCATATCATGATGCCACCATCCCACGTCACCACAGTGCCACGATGCCACCATGTCCTGATGCCACCATGTCATGTCACCACTGTGTCATGGTGCCATCATGCTGTGGTGCCACAGTGCCATGATGCCACCATACCACGTCACCACCATGTCACGATGCCACCATACCACTTCACCACAGTGTCATGATGCCACCATGTCATGTCACCACCGTGTCGTGGTGCCATCATGCCATGGTGCCACAGTGCCACGATGCCACCATGTCACGATGCCACCATATCACGTCACCACTGTGTTATGGTGCCATCATGCCATGGTGCCACAGTGCCATGAAGCCACCCTGTCATGACGCCACCATATCACATCATGGTGTGTCATGGTGCCATGGTGTCATGGTGCCGCAGTGCCACGATGCCACCATCCCATGTCACTACAATGCCACCATGTCACGATGCCACCATATCATGTCACCACTGTGTCATGGTGCCGCAGTGCCCCGATGCCACCATCCCATGTCACTACAATGCCACCATGTCACGATGCCACCATCCCACGTCACCACAGCGCCGTGATGCCGATACTCCACAGTGCCCCCGTGCCATCGTACCGCCATACTGATACACAACACCACGATAGCACCGCACCTCCGTGTCACCGTGCCGCGTTGTCACCTCACCCCTTCTGTGCCTGCAGTCTTCGTGACGCTGACGTGCGCCTTCCGTTACGGCCGCGAGGACCTGGACGTGCTGGGCCTGACGTTCCGCAAGGACCTGTTTGTGGCCAACGCTCAGGCCTTCCCCCCCGTGCCCGAGGACAGGAAGCCCCTCACCCGCCTGCAGGAGCGCCTCATCAAGAAGCTGGGCGAGCACGCCTACCCCTTCACCTTCGAGGTGGGGAGCGTGGGGGGCTGGCGCTGCTTTGGGGCGCTGCAGCGTCGCGTCGGGCTGCAGCAGCGCTGCGGGCTCAGCGGTTCTGGGGGTGCAGCGTCGTCGTTGGGGTTCAGCTGTGCCTTGGGTGCTGCATCACTTTGGTACGGCGCCACGTGGGGGATCGGCATCTCTGGGTTCAGCGTCACGGTGGGGTTCAGTTCCAGTCGCTTTGGGGTGCAGCATCACCTTGAGTTCAGCACTGCTTTGGGGTTCAGCATCACTTTGAGTTCAGCACTGCTTTGGGGTGCAGCATTGCTTTGAGTTTAGCACTGCTTTGGGGTGCAGCATCACGGTGGGGTTCAGCATCACATTGGGGTTCAGCATCACATTGGGGCTCAGTTCCTGTTAGAGGTTCAGCATCACCTTGAGTTCAGCACTGCTTTGGGGTGCAGCATCACTTGGGGTTCATACCAATCACTTTGGGGCTCAGCATCACCTTCAGCTTATCAGCATCATTTGGGGTGCAGTACCTTATGGGGATTCAGCATCTCTTAGGGTTCAGCATCACCTTGGGGTTCAGCATCACTTTGGTTGCAGTTCCATTTTGGGGTACAGCACTGCTTTGGGACGCAGCATCACTGTGGGGTTCAGCATCACATTGGGGTTCAGTTCCTCTTAGAGGTTCAGCATCACCTTGAGTTTAGCACTGCTTTGGGGTGCAGCATCACTTTGGGTGCAGCATTGCTTTGGGGTGCAGCACCACGGTGGGGTTCAGCATCACATTGGGGTACAGTTTCTCTTAGAGGTTCAGCATCACCTTGAGTTCAGCACTGCTTTGGGACTCAGCATCACTTGGGGTGCAGAACCACGTGGGGGTTCAGCATCACTTTGAGTTCAGCACTGCTTTGGGGTGCAGCATCACTTGGGGTTCATACCAATCACTTTGGGGCTCAGCATCACCTTCAGTTTATCAGCATCATTTGGGGTGCAGTACCTTATGGGGATTCAGCATCTCTTAGGGTTCACCATCACCAGCATCACCTTGGGGTTCAGCATCACTTTGGTTGCAGATCCATTGTGGGGTGCAGCATTGGTTTGGGGTGCAGCATCACAGTGGGATTCATACCAATGACTTTGAGGTTCAGCATCACCTTCAGTTTATCAGCATCACTTGGGGTGCAGTACCTTATGGGGGTTCAGCATCTCTGAGGGTTCAGCATCACCAGCATCACTGTGGGGTTCAGCATCACTTTGGGGTTCAGCCTCACATTGGGGCCCAGTTCCTCTCAGAGGTTCAGCATCACCTTGAGCTCAGCACTGCTTTGGGGTGCAGCATCACTGTGGGGTTCAGCATCACTTTGGGGTTCAGCCTCACATTGGGGCCCAGTTCCTCTCAGAGGTTCAGCATCACCTTGAGCTCAGCACTGCTTTGGGGCTCAGCATCACCTTGGCTGCAGCATCGCTTTGGGGTGCAGCACCGCTTTTGGGGCACAGCATCACTTTGGGCACAGTCCCACGTGGGGGGGTTCATCTCTTTTGGGTTCAGCGCCACATTGGGGTTCAGCATCCCCCCTTGGCTCTGTCTTTTTTGGGGTCTAGGGACGCAGCATCGCCCCTGGCACTGCAGGGGCACAGGGCTTTTGGGGATTCCCTCCACCTCTCGGGGCAGGGGGCTGCTGGAGCTGTGGGGTGCAGCTGCGGTGCTGCGGGAATCCAGTGGGGAAACTGAGGCACGGGATGCTCTGTAGCCTTGGGCAGAACCCTGCTGTGCCTGTGCCACCGTGGGGGCAGCCCCTCCTTCCTCTGCACGCTTTAATTGCTGTGATAATTGGCTGCGTTTGTTCCAGCACCATCTGGGAGCTGTGCAGGAGCTGGAGGAAATTTCCATCGCTGCAAAGGGGGGGGGGGGGGCGTTGGGCAGAAATTGAGGGGCAGAGCCCCCCCCAGTGAGGGGCAGCCCAGGGCACCCGGTGACATTTCCAAGCTGTGAGCTGCCCACTAAACCCCACGGGCTCAGCGGGATCTTAGCAGGCCAAACAGCCTTAATTCTTCCAAATCCCCCGGATTAAAGCCAAAAAACCCCTAAAACCCACCAAAAAGTGCATTAGTGCAGTGCACCACCCCCCGGGGCCCACGGTGCTGAGCCGTAGCCTAAAAGGAGCAGGCAGCATCCGATGGGTCCCCATCCAGCTCAGGTTTGTGATCAGAGCCAGCCAGCACGGGTTTGTGAAAGGCAGGTGATGCTTGAGCAACCTCATCTCCTTCCACGACTGGTGACCAGTCTGATAGATGAGGGAAGGGCTGTTGATGTCTTCCTAGACTTCAGCACAGCCTTTGACACGGTCCCTCTGGGCTTCTTCTGGGGAAACTGGCTGCCCGTGCTCTGAACAGATACATGCCCTTCTTTGGGTAAGGAAATGGCTGCGGGGCCGTGGTGAATGGAGTGAAGTCCGGCTGGCGACCCGTTTCAAGTGGTGTCCCCCAGGGGGCCGACCTTGTTTAATATCTTTATTGATGACCTGGACGAGGGCATTGAGTGCACCCTCAGCAAGTCTGCAGATGACACCGAGCTGGGAGGTGGTGTTGATCTGCCTGAGGGCAGGGAGGCCCTGCAGAGGGATTCAGACAGGCTGGAGCGCTGGGCTGAGGTGAATGGGATGAGGTTCAACAAGGCCGAGTGCCGGGTGCTGCATTTTGGCCATAACAACCCCATGCAGCGCTGCAGGCTGGGGGATGAGTGTGAAGAAGAGAAGGACCTGGGGCTGTTGGTTGGTGCTGGGCTGAACAGGAGCCAGCAGTGTGCACAGGTGGGCAAGAGGGCCAGCGGCAGCCTGGGCTGCATGAGGAATGGCCAGCAGAGCAGGGAGGGGAGCATCCCCTGCACTCAGCTCTGCTGAGGCCGCACCTCGAGTGCTGGGTTCAGATTTGGGCTCCTCACTGCAGGAAAGATGTTGAGGCCCTGCAGCGTGCAGAGAAGGGCAGCGAAATGGGGAGGGGTGTGGAGCACAGGGCTGCTGAGGAGCGGCTGAGGGAGCTGGGAGTGGTGAGGGTGAGAAGAGGAGCTCAGGGGAGACCTGACTGCACTCTGCAACTGCGTGGAGGGAGGCTGTGGTGTCAAAGGGCCTGGCCTCTTCTCCCAGGCGACGAGCAATGGCCACAAGTTGTACCAGAGGAGGTTCAGGTTGGACATAGGGAAGAATTTCTTCTCTCAGAGAGTGCTCAGGCACTGCAATGGCTGCACAGGGAGGTGGTGGAGTCGCTGTCCCTGGCAGCGTTCAGGAGGCATCTGGATGACGTGCTGCGTGATGTGGTTTAGTGCCAGTGGTGGCAATGGAGATGAGGAGACGGTTGGACCGGATGATCTATAGGTCGTTTCCAACCTTGTGGTTCTTGTGATCCCGGGGGCCTGTCACTTCCCCTGGGGTCGTCACTCCTGACCCTATTTTGTGCTGCAGATCCCCCCCAACCTGCCCTGCTCCGTCACGCTGCAACCCGGCCCCGAAGACACGGGGAAGGTAAGGAGCGGCGCCGCGTCCTCGTGTCGCCCCGCTGTGTCCCTCCTGGTGATGCGATGGGGAACCCGATGGGTTCCTTGTGGGGTTTTGGGGGGGTGGAGGGGTTGATCTGCCCCCCTCTTCCACGTCCCTCACCACTGTCCAGGCCTGCGGTGTGGACTATGAGGTCAAAGCTTTCTGCGCAGAGAACCTGGAGGAGAAAATCCATAAGAGGTAAAGGGAGAGGTGGCCTGGGATGGGGAGAGGGTGGAGGTGTCCTGTGGGGTGGGAAAGGGGCGGGGATGTCTTTTGGGGTGGGGAAGGGATGGAGATGTCCTTTGGGGTGGGACTGGGCTGGAGATGTCCTCCAGATTTGGAATGGAATGGGAACGTCCTCCCGGATGGGACAGGGCTGGAGATGTCCTTTGGAGCGGGGCTGGGGTGGTGGGATCTTCCTGGATGGTTGGTGAGGTCCTTTAGGGTGGAACAGAGCTGGAGGTGTCTCTTAGGATGGGAACGGAGCAGAGGTGTCCTGTGGGATGGGACAGGATAACGGTGTTCTTCAGGGTGGGATTGAGATGGTGAAGTGCTCCAGGATGGGAGAGGGAAGCAAATGTTCTCCAGAGTGGGAAGAGGTGGGGATATTCTTCAGGACAGGAAAAAGGGAAGGGAAGGGAAGGGAAGGGAAGGGAAGGGAAGGGAAGGGAAGGGAAGGGAAGGGAAGGGAAGGGAAGGGAAGGGAAGGGAAGGGAAGGGAAGGGAAGGGAAGGAGAGAGGAAAGGGAAGGGAAGGAGAGAGGAAAGGGAAGGGAAGGAGAGAGGAAAGGGAAGGGAAGGGAAGGGAAGGGAAGGGAAGGGAAGGGAAGGGAAGGGAAGGGAAGGGAAGGGAAGGGAAGGGAAGGGAAGGGAAGGGAAGGAGAGAGGAAAGGGAAGGGAAGGAGAGAGGAAAGGGAAGGGAAGGAGAGAGGAAAGGGAAGGGAAGGGAAGGGAAGGGAAGGGAAGGGAAGGGAAGGGAAGGGAAGGGAAGGGAAGGGAAGGGAAGGGAAGGGAAGGGAAGGGAAGGGAAGGGAAGGGAAGGGAAGGGAAGGGAAAGGGAAGGGAAGGGAAGGGAAGGGAAGGGAAAGGAGAGAGGAAAGGAGAGAGGAAAGGAGAGAGGAAGGGAAAGGGAAAGGGCAAGGAGAAAGGGAAAGTGAAAGGGAAAGGAAAAGGGAAAGGGAAAGGGAAAGGGAAAGGGAAAGGGAAAGGGAAAGGGAAAGGGAAAGGGAAAGGGAAAGGGAAAGGGGAGGGGAAACGAAAGGGGAAACGAAAGGGGAAAGGGGAAAGGAAAGGAGATGCTGTCCAGGATGAGAAAAGACTGATATGTTCTTGAGGGTGGGACTGGGATGGAGGCATCCTGTGGGATGGGGAGGGATGAAGATTTTCTTTTAGGATGGAGGTGGGATGGAGACGTCCTCCAGAATGGGACTGAGATGGAGAACTGCTCTCAGAGGGGACAGGGTTGGTGATGTCCTTTAGGGTAGGGTTGGGATGGAGGTGTTCTCTGGGATGGGACGGGGTTGGTGATGCGCTGTAGGATGGGGGTGGGATTGAGGTGTCCTTTAGGGTGGGACTGGGCTGGAGATGTTCTCTAGGATGGGATGGGGTTGGTGATGTGCTGTAGGGTAGGGTTGGGATGGAGATGGCCTTCTGGGTGAACTGGGATGGAGATATCCTCCAAGCTGGGGAGGGATGGAGATGTTCTTCAGAGTGAGGTAGGGATGGAAATGTCTCTTGGGGTGGAGCGGGACCAGCCCTTCCCTGGGGCCTCACCAAGCTGAGACTAAGAGAAAAGAAGCATTTGACTGAAAGCACGTCGAAAAAGAGGGCAGAGCTGTGGGGCAGAGCTGTGGGGCAGAGCTGCAGGCTGTCCCCTCGTTGTCCCCACAGGAACTCTGTCCGCTTGGTCATCCGCAAAGTGCAGTACGCCCCGGAGCGCCCCGGCCCCCAGCCCATGGCTGAGACCACCAGGCAATTCCTCATGTCAGACAAACCGCTGCACCTGGAGGCGTCTTTGGACAAGGAGGTGGGGATGGGGGCTGAGCTGAGCTGGGGAGGAAACTGCAGACAAGGACCTGGGGGTCCTGATGGCCAACGGTTGGCCTGTAGGGTGACGGTGAGGCAGCAGTGCGTCCTGATGGCCCAGAAGGCCTGGGATGTCCTGGTTGGCCAATGGTTGGCTGTGAGGCAGCACTGCGTCCTGATGGCCCAGAAGGCCCATGGTGTCCTGGTTGGACAATGGTTGGCCATGAAGCAGCACTGTGTCCTGATGGCCCAGAAGGCCTAGGATGTCCTGGTTGGCCAATGGTTGGCTGTGAGGCAGCACTGTGTCCTGATGGCCCAGAAGGCCTGGGATGTCCTGGTTGGTCAGCATTTGGTCAACGGTTGACCACAGGCTGACCATTGAACCAGCAATATGTTCTTGTGGCCAAGAAGGCCAACGGTGTCCTGGTTGGCCAACTGGTTGACCGGTGATCGAAGGAACCTTGAAGCCTCCTTGAAGGAACCTGCTTTAGGGGTGGGGGTTGGCCTGGCTGACCTCCAGAGGTCCCTTCCAACCCTGCAGCTCCGCACGCCTCCTCCCCACAGATCTACTACCACGGGGAGCCCATCAGCGTCAACGTCCACGTCACCAACAACACCAACAAGACAGTGAAGAAGATCAAAATCTCAGGTGAGGTTGGGGACCACCCTCCCCCTCCCCAACCAATCCCTGTCCCCTTGGGGTCCCCTCCCTGACCCCCCCCAACCTCCCCCAACTCCCCATCTTTCCCCCAGTGCGCCAATACGCCGACATCTGCCTCTTCAACACCGCCCAGTACAAATGTCCTGTGGCAGTGGAGGACGCCGAGTGAGTGACCAGGCTTGGGGTCCCTAAGTGGACCCTAACACTAACCCTGCCACCCCCATGGGGTGCTTGGGGTCCCCGCTGGTGACACCCACTCTTGTCCCCAGTGACATGGTGGCTCCGAGCTCAACGTTCTGCAAAGTCTACACCCTGACCCCCTTCCTTGCCAACAACCGGGAGAAACGTGGGCTGGCCCTGGATGGCAAGCTGAAGCATGAGGACACCAACCTGGCCTCCAGCACGCTGTGAGCCACCCCTTGTGTCCCCCTCCCACCCTACTGTCACCCCTGGGTGACGACTGTTGGGGTCCACGCTCACCCCTGTCCTGTGCAGGCTGAGGGATGGAGCCAACAAGGAGATCCTGGGCATCATCGTGTCCTACAAGGTGAAGGTGAAGCTGGTGGTGTCGCGAGGAGGGTGAGTGGTGGGCAGCTCTCAGGGGGGGGCTGCAGCCCCTTTTTGCTTTGCATTGAGCTTGGGATCAGCCTTGGTTTGTCCCCGTGGGATGGGACATTCCTTTGGGATTCCAGCAGCACTGGAGACGGGATGGGGATGGGATTGGGGTGGGATGGGGTGGGATTGGGATGGGGATAGGATTGGGGTGGGATGGGGTGGGATTAGGATGGGGACGGGATTGGAATGAAGATGGTTTGGATGGGATGGGGATGGAGTTGGGATGGGGATGGAATTGGGATGGGGATGGCATTAGGATGGGATGGAATTGGGATGGGGATGGGATTGGGGTGGGATGGGGTGGAATTGGGATGGGGATGGGATGGGGTGAGATGGGGTGGAATTGGGATGGGGATGGGATTGGAATGAAGATGGTTTGGATGGGATGGGGATGGAGTTGGGATGGGGATGGAATTGGGATGGGGATGGCATTAGGATGGGATGGAATTGGGATGGGGATGGGATTGGGGTGGGATGGGGTGGGATTGGGATGGGGATGGGATGGGGTGGGATGGGGTGGAATTGGGATGGGGATGGGATTGGAATGAAGATGGTTTGGATGGGATGGGGATGGAGTTGGGATGGGGATGGAATTGGGATGGGATGGAATTGGGATGGGGATGGCATTGGGATGGGATTAGGATGGGATTGGGATCGGATGGGGTGGAATTGGGATGGGGACGGGATTGGGATGATGATGGTTTGGATGGGATGGGGATGGGGATGGGATTGGAATGGGGATGGAGTTGGTATGGGGATGGAATTGGGATGGGATGGGGTGGTATTGGAATGGGGATGGGATGGGGATGGCGCTGGGGTGAAATTGGGATAGCATTGGGATGGAATGAGGTTGGCATTGGCATTGGGATGGGAATGGGGATGGAATTGGGCTGGGCATGGCATTGAGATGGGATAGGGATGGGATTAGGGTGGGATGCGAATGGCACTGGGATGGAATGGGGTTGGCGTTGGCATTGGGGTGGGATAGGGATGCATTGGGATGGGGTTGGCATTGGGGTGAGGATGGGGTAGAGATGGGATTGGGGTGGGATGCAAACGGCATTGGGATGGAATGGGGCCGGCATGGGGATGGCATTGGGATGGGAATGGGGTTGGAATTGGGCTGAGCAAGGCATTGAGATGGGATAGGGATGGGATTAGGGTGGGATGTGAATGGCATTGGGATGGAATGGGGTTGGAATGGGGTAGGGATGGGATTAGGGTGGGATGTGAATGGCATTGGGATGGAACGAGATTGGCATTGGCATTGGGGTGGGATAGGGATGCATTGGGATGGGGTTGGCATTGGGGTAGGGATGGGGTAGAGATGGGATTGGGGTTGGGATAGGGATGGGATTGGGGTGGGATGCGAACGGCATTGGGATGGAATGGGGTCGGCATGGGGATGGCATTGGGATGGAATAAGAATGGCATTGGGGTGGGAATGGGGATGGGGATGGGATTGGGAAGGAGTTGGGGTTGGGGACAGCTCTCCCATGGTCCCCTTGTCCCCGTCTGCCCCGCGCTTGCTGGGAGGTTGGGCTCAAATGATTGAGTTCAATGCCTCATTAATTAATTTCTCACCTCCTTCGACCTGCAGCCTGCTGGGAGACCTTGCCTCCAGGTAACTCCTGCTGCCCTGTCCCCTCAGCCCCCTTTGCCCCCCCACATTCGGATCTGCCCCCCCACTTCTGGGCACCGATTCTGGCTTTGCTGCAGGTGATGCTGGGGGTCCCACATTTACCCATGTATGATGGGTGTTTTTTTGGGGGGGGGGGAGGGAGGCAGTGCATGGGCTGCACACAGTGCCCCACAACCCCTGCTGTCCCACCTGCAGCGTGCCCCACACCCCCACCCCAAGCCCAGGGATTTCAGCCCCCAGCTTCTTGTAAGCAGCTTGGCCACACCGATCCCCTTCCTGGTGCTCCTGGGCTGGGGGTGGGAGGTGGGGGGGGGTCCCACCGTGGCTCTTCTCTTTGCAGCGACGTGGCCGTGGAGCTGCCCTTCACCCTGATGCACCCCAAACCCCGAGAGGAGCCGGCGCACCGGGACGGTGAGGGATCCCCCCGTGGCTGCAATGGGGATCTCACAGCACGACCCCCCCCCCCATTCCTTCCCCCCCCCCCATCTCTCATTTGCAATCCAGGGGATGGAAAAGCTAACCAGCTGCCTTCATTCCTTCTGTTCAGTTCCAGAGAACGAAGCTCCCATAGATACAAACCTGATCGAGCTTGACACAAAGTAAGAGCCCCCCCCAAATCTCCTCGGGGTGCACCTCCATCCCACGCCGCTTGGCCTGGCTGCGTGCCGCCCCGACCCCCGCATGCTGACCCTAACGCACGCTGCTCCTTTCTCTGTTCTCTTCCCCCCACCCCAATTCCCACCCCCCTGCGTGGCTTTGGCGTGACAGGAGAAGCGCAGTAAGGAAGCACCCGTCCCCGGGTCGTGGTGCGTCCCCATCTGTCCCCATCTGTCCCCATCTGTCCCCATCTGTCCCCACGGTGTCCCTTGGGTGTCTGTGTTGCACCATTGGGGTGAAGCCCCCCCAACTTGGGCTGCAAAGGGAGACCCTGGTGGAGGGGGAAAAGAGGGGAGGGGAAAGGAGGAGATTTGGGGGAGCTTTGGTGCAGCAGTGTGGGTTGGGGGAGGATTTGGGGCTGCAGGGGGAGGTTTGGGGGGTTGTTTTGGGGCTGCAGTAGGAGATGTCAGTGCAGCAATATGTTGTTATGGGGTGGCTTTGGTGCAGCAGTTTGGTTTGGGGGAGGATTTGTGCAGCAATGTGAGATTATGGGGTGGCTTTGGGGCTGCAGGGGGAGGCTTGGGGGAGGATTTGGGGCCACAGTAGGAGACCCTGGTGCAGCAGCACAAGGTTATGGGGTGGCTTTGGGGCTGCAGGGGGAGGTTTGGGAGATGTTTTGGGGCTGGGGTAGATTAGGGGGCTACAGGGGGAGGTTTGGGGGTTGATTTGGGGCTGCAGTAGGAGACCTTGGTGCAGCAATATGTTGTTACGGGGTGGCTTTGGGGCTGCGGGGAGAGGTTTAGGGGATGTTATGGGGCTGCAATAGGAGACCCTGGTGCAGCAGTACAAGGTTTTGGGGTGGCTTTGGGGCTGTAGGGGGAGGTTTGGGGGGTTGTTTTGGGGCTGCAGTAGGAGATGTCAGTGCAGCAATATGAGGTTATGGGGTGGCTTTGGTGCAGCAGTTTGGTTTGGGGGAGGATTTGGGCTGCTGTAGGAGATCCCAGTGCAGCAGTGTGAGGTTATGGGGTGGCTTTGGGGCTGCAGGGGGAGGTTTGGGGGAGGATTTGGGCCTGCAGTAGGAGACCTTGGTGCAGCAATACATGGTTATGGAGCTTTGGGGCTGCAGGGGGAGATTTGGGAGCTGTTTTGGGACTGGAGTAGATTTTGGGGCTGCAGTTGGAGGTTTGGGGGAGGATTTGGGGCCACAGTAGGAGATCCTGGTGCAGCAACATGAGGTTATGGAGTGGCTTTGGGGCTGCAGGAGGAGATTTGGGGGCTGTTTTGGGCTTGAGTAGATTTTGGGGCTGCAGCTGGAGGTTTGGGGGAGGATTTGGGGCTGCAATAGGAGACCTTGGTGCAGCAATACGAGGTTATGGGGTGGCTTTGGGGCTGTAGGGGGAGGTTTGGGGGAGGATTTGGGGCCACAGTAGGAGATCCCAGTGCAGCAATATGAGGTTATGGGGTGGCTTTGGTGCAGCAGTTTGGTTTGGGGGAGGATCTGGGGCTGCCGTAGGAGATCTCAGTGCAGCAATACGTGGTTATGGGGTGGCTTTGGGGCTGCAGGGGGAGGTTTGGGGGAGGATCTGGGGCTGCAGTAGATCTCAGTGCCACAATATGAGGTTATGGGGTGGCTTTGGTGCAGCAGTTTGGTTTGGGGGAGGATTTGGGCTGCTGTAGGAGATCCCAGTGCAGCAATGTGAGGTTATGGGGTGGCTTTGGGGCTGCAGGGAGAGGTTTGGGGGAGGATTTGGGCCTGCAGTAGGAGACCTTGGTGCAGCAATACGTGGTTATGGGGCTTTGGGGCTGCAGGGGGAGATTTGGGAGCTGTTTTGGGACTGGAGTAGATTTTGGGGCTGCAGTTGGAGGTTTGGGGGAGGATTTGGGGCTGCAATAGGAGACCTTGGTGCAGCAATACGAGGTTATGGGGTGGCTTTGGGGCTGTAGGGGGAGGTTTGGGGGAGGATTTGGGGCCACAGTAGGAGATCCCAGTGCAGCAATATGAGGTTATGGGGTGGCTTTGGTGCAGCAGTTTGGTTTGGGGGAGGATTTGGGCTGCTGTAGGAGATCCCAGTGCAGCAATGTGAGGTTATGGGGTGGATTTGGGGCTGCAGGGGGAGGTTTGGGGGAGGATCTGGGGCTGCAGTAGATCTCAGTGCCACAATATGAGGTTATGGGGTGGCTTTGGGGCTGCAGGGGGAGGTTTGGGGGCTGTTTTGGGACTAGAGTAGATTTTGGGGCTGCAGAGGAAGTTTTGGGGGAGGATTTGGGGCAGCTGAAGGAGATCCCCATGCAGCAACAGGTGTTTATGGGGTGGTTTTGGTGCCGCACGAGGAGCATCAGGGAGGCTTGGCGTTGCTGCGTGGAGCTTTGGAGCTGCGCTGGGAGCTTTTCAGGGATCTCTTGGAGCTGGCATGGATTTGGGGGTGGCTTTGCTGCCTCCTCTGCTGCTTTGGGGCCTTTCCCACTCACAGCCCTCCACCCTTACAGCCGTAACGCTTTGCCCCCCAGTGCTGCCAACAGAGCTTTAGGACCCCCCTGCCTCCCCAACCTCCCCCCCCGAGCACCCAAGCCCCCACAAAACCTCTCCCTGCGTGTCCGTGTGCCTTTCTGTCCCCTCTCCCCCAGTGACGACGACATCGTGTTCGAGGACTTCGCCCGGCAGCGGCTGAAGGGGATGAAGGACGACAAGGAGGATGAGGAGGAAAGGACCAACTCCCCACAACTCAACGACAGATAAGCAGACCCTGGAGCTGCCCACCCTGCTCGCATCCACGCGTTCAGAGGCTTCTTCTTCTCTTTGGGTTTTTGTATGATGATGATGATTCGCTTTGTTTTCTACCCCACGGATCCGCCGCCAGCAGCCATCAGACCCTGCGCCCCCTTGTCCCCATTCATCCCTTTTTGGGGTGGGCTGGGGGGAGCCGAGGCTCAGCCTTCACCCCGTCAGCCTTCACCCCTCCGGCCCCTTTTTCCCTTCCCGAAGCTCCGGGCCCTTTCCTGGGAGCTGCTCTTTTATGCATTTTGTATTGTCTGCTCTCGATGCTGGGGAGGGGGGAAGGGGTGCAGCAGAATTTTGGGGAAGAAGGGGGGGATTTTTTTTTAAGGCAGCCCGCTTGTGGGAAAGGGCCCCCATCCCTCCATCCATCCATCCATCCATCCATCCCTCCATCCATCCATCCATCCATCCTTCCATCCATCCATCCATCCATCCATCCCTCCATCCATCCATCCATCCCTCCATCCATCCATTCATCCATCCATCCATCCCTCCATCCCTCCATCCCTCCATCCCTCCATCCATCCATCCATCCCTCCATCCATCCATTCATCCATCCATCCATCCATCCATCCCTCCATCCCTCCATCCCTCCATCCATCCATCCATCCCTCCATCCATCCATTCATCCATCCATCCATCCATCCATCCATCCATCCATCCATCCATCCATCCATCCATCCATCCATCCCTCCATCCATCCATCCATCCATCCATCCATCCATCCCTCCATCCCTCCATCCATCCCTCCATCCCTCCATCCCTCCATCCATCCCTCCATCCCTCCATCCATCCATCCATCCATCCATCCATCCATCCATCCATCCATCCATCCATCCATCCATCCATCCCTCCATCCCCCTCTCCTGCTCACTGCCCTGCTGCATGAGTCCCCCCTCACCTTGGGATGCACCAACCTCGGACCCACAGATCCGCCTGGGGCTGGGATCCTCACCCTCATCCTGTCCAGACCCCAGATCCCAAACCTCCTACCCCAAATCCCAAAGCTCCCACCCAGAACCTCCTATCCCAAATCCCAAAGCTCCCATTCCAAATACCAAACCTCCCACCCCAAAAACCTCATACACCAATCCCAAAGCTCCCATCCCAAATCTCCCACCCCCAAATCCCAAACCTCCTACCCCAAATCCCAGAGCTCCCACCCAGAACCTCCTACCCTAAATCCCAAAGCTCCCATCCAAATTCCAACCTACAAATCCCAAATCTCCCATCCCCAAATCCCAAACCTCCCATCCCAAAACCTCCTACCCCAAATCCCAAACCTCCCACCCCCATCCCACCCCAAATCACAGAGCTCCACAGGCTCAGAAGGGACCTAGAGCTGGATTCCAAATCCCAAAGCTCCCCCCCCAGCCTTCTTTCCATGACCCCCCTCCCCCCAGCCCTCTTTCCAGTCGTCCCCCCCCAGCCCTCTTTCCAGGACCCCCCCCTTCCCAATCCTCTTTCCAGTACCCCCCCCCCTCCCCCCAGCCCTCTTTCCAGTACCCCCCCCTCCCCCTAAATCTCTTTCCAGTTCCCCCCCCCCCAGCCCTCTTTCCATGACCCCCCCCCCCCCCCCCCCCAGAGTTTATCATTGCTCTGCATCCGTTCCCACACCCCTGGATCCCCCCCCCCCAGGTACCAGCACTGGGGACCCTACCCCATGTTTCACCCCATACCCCCACCCTCCTGGATCGGGGTCCACCCACCCCACATCCCCCCCCTGTCGCAGGGACACCCGGCTCCCCCCCAGCCCCTCACTGGGGCCACTGCCACTATTTATTGTGTCGCCCTGAGAGCAGAGCCTGGGGGTGGGGGGGGGGAGGAGGAGGGAGGAACACAACCCTGTGCCCCGACCAAAGGGGGGGTTTGGGGGGAGGTTCCTTGCTGCCCCCCTCCCCATTTTGGGGTCAGGCCGGCGGGCGGCGCGGTACTTCTCTTTTGTAAAGTGCTTTCTTTGTACTGTCCATCCACACCTGCTTCTTCTCTGGTTCCCCCACCATCTCCGTGACGTTTCTGTGTCCTGTCAAATAAATTATTCTAGTTTATTAATCTCTGAACGCAAACGCACACGGGACCAAACCCTCAGCGTGCCCATGCTTCTCCTGCCTCCCCCTCCCCCTCCGGCCCAGTTTTGGGAGGCCTTGTTGACATTGCTTTGCTCTCCAGCTCGCAGGGCTGCCGTGGCTCCGCGTCCCCAACCGTTGATTGCAGGGAAACAAATCCCAAATCGATCCTGCGGCACCAAAGGTTGCAGCCCGCAGCGCCGACCTTCCCTTGGGCACGCGGATGCTCCCGTGGGATCGGCTCCAAAGCGG